>NW_004797470.1:987641-1014171 GCF_000002075.1 Aplysia californica | reverse complement strand
CCCCACCCCCAAGGATGATATAACTTCTTTGAGAGTATATGAATAGGGAAGTGAGTGACGAGTCTTGATTGCTGATGCCTGCTACAAATCTTACTCGTGTAAAAGAAAAATTTCGCTCTGTTTCACTTCTTCAGACTGCAACATTGATACTTTTTATTTTTTGGAACATTTTCCCTTTTACTTTTTTGGGGGGGAATATTTTAAATTTTTTATGTGTAACATTTTTATTCTCATGTCTGCAACATTTTATTTCCTTTGTCTGCTATTGCTTGCCTTTCTGTCTGCTATATTTCATTTCTCCTGTCTGCAACATTGAAATTTTCTTCATCTGTCATCCATGTTTTACCTACCTCTCTTATCTGCAATATTTTACATTTTCTTCCAGAAGATTTTCCTTCTCTTGTCCACTAAAATAATATCTTCTGTTTCCTGTTGATTGCTTTCCCTTTCTATGTCCGCAACATTTACTTCTTCTGCCAGCCACACTTCACATCTCTTGCCTGCAATAGTTACTTTTCCTTTCTGGAAAATTGTCGCTCTCCTGTCCTCTCGGCCTTCCTTCTGCGGCACACTGTTTAATTATTGTTGTTCTCTTGTTGTGAAAAAGTACAACATTCTAAAGAAATACTATTTGCCAAATTCATTTAATTGTGTTTATCATTTTCGTTTTCTGTCACTCAGGTGGATAAGGAATGAGGTGACAGTGACATCCACCCTGTCCTGGCAGGTAGGTCATTGACCGTTGTGCTGAGGGACATCTTTAACTTAACTTTTTCCTGCTTATAATCTTTGCCAACAGCAATTGTCCATTTTTTTCAACTTTCTGTGCATCTGTATCTGCGGTGTAGTGGTTAGGCACTTTGCTGTCACATGCAGGAGACCTGAGTTTGATTCCTGTGTTCGATTCCTCTTTGGGGAGAATTAGTAAAGAGCATCTCAGTATTTCTGTCGGGATATTGTATCCCTGGCCCTGAAAGGCAGGGTCTGAGTGTGCCGCCTAAATAATCTTATTTGTATCAATGGGGGCATAAAAACACACACAGTAGTGAAAAAAATAGCTTCATTTGCACGTAGCATGTTTTCCAGCTTTCACTTTTTTTTGCACCCTTTGGAAGTTGAAATAAAGTTTGACTGCTGATGTCGGCTCTGATACACTTTCCTCATTAGTGATGTAAACAAAGCTACAGCTTAGGTAGATAGAGAGATAGAGAGATAGATAGATAGATAGATAGATAGAGAGAGAGAGAGAGAGAGAGAGAGAGACAGACAGATGGAGAGAGAAAAAGAGAGAGAGAGGGAGGGAGGGAGGGAAGGGAAGGGAAGGGAGAGTGAGAGACACACACACACACACACACACACACAGAGAGAGAGAGAGAGAGAGAGAGAGAGAGAGAGAGAGAGAGAGAGAGAGAGAGAGTGATTCAGAGTATACATAACGGTTAAGAATTTTGTTTCAGAGCTTTCACCCATTTACTGTATGCTGGTCCTCAGTTGGAGTTTGAGTCTGTGATAGGCTCTGGAGTCCAGAGTGACGTGGCTGTAGATGACATTGGGATCACCCCAGGGGCTTGTGGCGCCTCGGAGGGTTCCTGCGACTTTGAGAAGGACAGATGCACCTGGGCCGACAAACCCGGGCCCTCTTCTTGGCTGAGGGTAACCAGCAGAAGCTTCAGTGGCAGGTCGCCAAACACAGATCATTCTTCACTGAGCAACACAGGTGAGATGAAAATGGCAATGAAACGGCGAACCATGTTGTTATCAATCCAGTAAACAAGGGACCATCTGCTGCCAACCTCCACAATGCTTGAGGCACTTAGAAAGAAATACTGACCCAACCTAAGGCAGAGAGACTCAACACTCTATGGAGGCGTGGAAGACCTGCGGAAAACAGCTGCTTTTGTACTAGAGATTGGGGTGTCCATTTAAAGATGAAACAAGAAGAAGAAGAAGAAGAAGCAGATGAAAATTGTAACTGTAACTTGTAATGATGTGTTGTTAGCTTAGTTGGTATCATGCAGGACTACTGAGTGGGTGGCCTTGGTTCGAATCCCCAACAGAATGCTCTGAACTTGGGTTGTTTGGGGGCTCCAGTGGCTAAGTGAGTAGTGAGTTTTGACTCAAGCAATGTCAAGCAAGTGTCGGTGACACGGGGATCAGATGGGTGGTCACTGGAGTGTGTCCTTGAGCAAGACACGACAACCCTAGCTCAAATTACAGGGCGCTGCACAGTGGCGACCGACAGTGGCATTGTTAGTAAACTGTTCTGTATTTGTGTAATAGTGTGTAGTTATGTATGTATTTATGCATGCATGTATTTATGTACGTACGTATTTATAATTATGTATTTATGTATGTATGTTTGCCATTGTAAAACAAAGTGCCCTTCTGGGACAAATAAAAGTGTAATTTATTTATTTATTTATATTTTATTTATGGCTTGGCCCTATGTACATTCAATTTGGAGGTCCTGTCTATAAAATAACCTTATAGTGTTTATATTATACGGTGTAAAACCTATTCAATTTTGCCTAATTTTATTTTGCAATTGTACAACTGTTACTAAAACAATACTAAAATAAACAAACACATCATGAAGAATGAAGTCAACTCACCCGTACCATCCCTCCCCTCAGGCCACTACCTGATCCTCAGCCCCAACGGCAACGTCCAGACAACGGCAGCCACCGTGATGAGCGGAGCCATGCAGCCGTTCACCGGGACCAAGTGCTTCTCCTTCTGGTACCTCGCTTCTGGGAGGACAGGTGAGCGCATGTGTCATGACGCGGTGGAATCAGGTGCTCGTCAATTTTGGGGCATATGGAGTTATTGGCATCATCTTAAAGTCTGTCCATTTGCCTTACATTTTATGAAAAAAATATCCGTATTGGTGATTGAAGGAGGTGGAGGTTGGCAGGTTATAGAGGTAAAATTGCGAGAAAAGGGCTGCTGCCAAAGTTGAGTTACTTTCTTATTTTGAGAGTCCGTAGAAACTGAAAGTTTACTACATCTTTTATGTCTTTAATCAACGTTTTTCAGTGTAATCCACACAGAAATGTGTTCTTTAAAGATATGAAAGTTGTTGAGCCAAAAAACCAAAATTCGATAAAAATTCCCAAATTCCTGCAGAAAAAGCCAGTTTTTTGACTTTCATTATTTTGACGAGCGCCTGGTTTCACATCATTGCCTCACACATGGTTATGTAACCTTTTGTTGTGCTGCATGGTTATTATGTAATTAAAAGGACACCCCCCCCCCTTTTGACTGGGTTAAGAAAATGAAGCCTCACTGTCTGATCTGATGCTCTGTCTCAGGAAGGACAGGTGAGCACATGGCTATGTAAGATTTTGTTGTGCTGCATGTTTTTTGTGTGATAAATGACCACCCCTCCCCATCCGTTCACCCCACCCCTTTATTGACTGGGTTAAGAAGGTGAAGCCCCTCTGGTACTCTGCCTATGAGAGGACTGGTACGCACTTGGTTGTGTAAGCTTTTCTTGTGCTGTATGGTTATTATGTGATAAATGCCCCCCCCTCCTCCCCCCGTATTGACTGGGAATGGGTTAAGGAGGTGAAGCCTGTCTGTCTTGTGCTCTGCCTATGGGAGGGCAGGTAAGCATGTGGTTATGTTATGTAAGCTTTTGTTGTTATGAAGTAATTAATTTCTAGACTGTATTTGTGAATTTCACTTTTTCGCGCACATGTTCTGTTAAAGTAAAGTGTTTTCTGTTGATTCAAACATTTCAGTCTTGATGCATTAAACCAAGTTTTGATATGGATGGTTGATGGATGTTATGGTGTGGTTTATTCCTTCTTTCCTATTAAATGTCTATTGTTTCTATCTTGCCTTCTTTTTTGTTATTCTTTTGTAACACCTCTAATCTTGGACACTTATATGACCTTATTGTGTTGCAAGTGCCATAAAACTTTTACTAAAACAAATAAAACAGATACGTTTTTATGAACGAATTGACTGTGTTCCCCAGCTAAGCTGCAAATCTCTGTGGCTGACGTGAGTGGTAATAATCCAGCAGTGATTTGGACAATGACGCACCAGTCTACCTCATGGCAGTATGCTAGTGTGCCCATCAGCTCTCGCACCTCGGCCTATGTGGTGAGTGCTATAATTTTCTTATAGATTTTTAAAATTGTATTTTACACCCTCATTGGTGCATTATAGATCAATTCAAGGTGGGCTGTTTCAACCCTACATGTCAGGGCTAACCCAGACTTGGTGGAATATGACCTCCCAGAAGAGAAATGCAAATATAGTATTCAGTAAAAATAACAATAATGATACTACTACTACTACTACTACTACTACTACTACTACTACTACTACTACTACTACCACCACCACCACCACCACCACAACATATTAATAAACTGCAATTTTTAAAAACCCCAAAATTTAGTGCATAGTGCATCTATCTGAACAGCTGGCTAAAGATGTACCAATTCAATTGTGTTTGGAACTGCATTTGTTCCTTCCTAAATGCTTTGATCAATGATGGTCTCACACTGATTTCTCCATTATATTTCTTTACATTTATTAATAAGAATGAATAGCATTTGTATAGCGCAAATTCCCACCCAACAGCAAGCTCTATGTGCTTCACAATCTACATGTATATTGATTCATATAGACTAAAATGCACATAGACTAATAATAATAATAATAATAATAATAGATAGCATTTGCATAGCGCATATCCCCGCTCAACAGCAGGCTCTATGCGCTTTACACTATTTTATTACCCCAGCAGACCATAGAACAGTCCGAAACATTCTCAGCTTCCCGGGAAGCATACAGACTAATTTATATAGACCAATTTATATGACTAATTTCTACGACTGTTTTCAGGTTCTCATCAATGGCGTTGCCCCCAGCAATGTTGGGTATGTTGCCATTGATGATATTGTTGGCAAACGCACTGCATCGACCAGTTGTCCGGGTAAGTGTCTCTCTTGTGTTAGAGACCTCCGTTTGTCTGTCAAAATTGCTGTTGATTATCATGCATGATGTGAACATTTTTAAAAATTTGTTCTGTTTGAGAGAAACTAGGTGTGCAGTTTAAGAGCTAGTTTAGAGACACAGTGCAGTTTATTTTCTCCAAAGTTTATAAAAATTTCAGTATTTTGATTAAATTGTTTTTGTTTTTGTTACCAGACTTTTCATTATTTATGTAACCCCTCCCCCCAACCCCCCCCCCCCACAAAACCAAACAACCCCCCCCCCAAAAACCCCAAAACAAAACCACCCAGCGATTATATATTGACGGACAAGTTATTGTTATTATTGTCATCACTATTTTAGCTAATTATAATAATAATAATAATAATAATAATAATAATAGATATCATTTGTATAGTGCAAATCCCCACTCATCAGCAAGCTCTATGCGCTTCACAATCTCTACTATTACCCCAGCAGACCTGAGAGCATTCTGAAACAAACTCAACTTCCTGGGAACCATACACTGCAAGCGGCCATTTATAGGCGCTAAAACCCTAACATACTGACAAGATCTTTCGCTGTCTATGGCCGGGTACCCATTCCCACCTGGATTAAGTGAGGAAAATTCGTGTAAAGTTCCTTTCCCAAGGACACAATGTCGGGCCCGCGGCTCGAACCCCAGAACCCGCAACCTAATGATTACGAGTCTGGTAGCCTAACCACTAGGTCACCGACACCACCATGATCACTTTGTTTTGTTTGTCCCCGTAGTGATCCCAGCTGATGCAGGGTCAAGTTCATCCCAGACCTCTACGTCATCGCCAGCGCCAGTGACCTCCACACCAGTACCTTTTGGTGAGACTCTTCTTTGTAAACCATCTGTGAGGCAGTGTGGTGAAATCAGGCACTCATCAAAATAAATCGAACTATTTTTATCGAATTTTTTGTTTTTTTTGGCTCAACACTTTTTATGTCCATTTAAAAACAAATTCCTTTGTGGATTTACCGAAAAACGTTGATTAAAGGCACTAAAAATGTTAATTTACAGTTTTTATTTTCTCACCAGTTTTGTCTCCAAAACCAGGTGACCCTGAACTCCTTCAATCGCAAATATTTCAACATATTCTATTCAACATAGATGGATATTATTTTCACCGAAAGGAAGGCTAATGAACAGTCTTTAAGATGATACCAATAACCCCATACACCCAAAAATTGACAAGCGCCTGATTGGGTAGTCACTTTTAGACGATTTGAGAAAATTGTCGGAAGCCATTTGTAACAGTAACCATTTTGATTTTTACAACTATTTTTTTTAGTGTGATTCCCGTACTGGCGTCACAGAAAGTCTATGATTCATACTCTGGGTATTCTTTTTTGAGGAAGCTAATTCATGTCTAGAAGTGGCAATGAACGTACTGGGTAAATATAAAATAAGTTGAATACTGAAGAAATAGAGAGAGAGAGAGAGAGAGAGAGAGAGAGAGAGAGAGAGAGAGAGAGAGAGAGAGAGAGAGAGAAGAGAGGGAAATAGAAAGACATGTCCCCCAATACCTCCACTCTTTCATTTCAGTATCTCAGTCCCCGTACGACTGCAGCTTCGAGTCGGGCACCTGCTCGTGGACACAGGAGAAGACCAGGGACAACTTTGACTGGATCCGAGCCCAGGGACCCAAGGGAACCAGCACTACAGGCCCGACCACTGATCACACCACTGCAAACAGTAAGACAATTTAAGTCAGAAACAGATGTGAGAATATTCTCACATAGCTATGTGCACAATACACACACACACACACACACACACACACACACACACACACACACACACACACACACACACACACACACACACACACACACATACATACATACATACATACATACATACATACATACATACATACATACATACATACATACATACATACACACACACACATGCATACACAATATATTCTCACACAGCTTCATGTACAACACACACACATAAACACACACACACGCGCGCGCTCACACACACACACATGTATGCACAATGACACATGCACACACACACACACACACACACACACACACACACACACACACACACACACATGCACACTCACACAGGCATGCACATGCACACGATTGCAAACAGAAAGACAATTTAGTTCAGAAAAAGATATGAAAATACTCTTGCACAACTTCATGCACAATAGACATACACACACTCACATGCATGCATACACACACAAATGTACACACGCACATATGTGTATACACACACACATGCATGCTTGCACACACACACACACATGCACACACATACACACACACATGCACACACACAACATGCATACACATTTGCAAATGCACACTCATATACACACACTCATGAATACATACAACGCACACACACATGTCCGAACACAGGCATGTAGACTTCGCAGCTCACTTGACCAAAGTTTTATGGTTGTAAGCAAAATTTTGCAGCGCGACAAATTTTGTACAATCTATTCCACTTCAGAGTCTTTGGACTCGCACACACCACTAATCTATTTTTCAGATTACTTTTTTCTTTACGGTCTGATAGAAAACTCATTTCCTTGCATTTTGATTACTAACACGTTTGAGTCCCCCTACCCCTCTAAAAAAAAATAAAAAAAATAGAAGCAATTAACTTTTTTGTCCGATTACAGTCTGATAAAAAAGAAAGGTGGCCAAATTAACTTGGTCACAGAAAGAGACACATTTTCATTTAATGCTCTGGTAAGATAAGATACATGTTTATTGTCCAGATCTTGGCACATTGGTTAGGTGTTTCATCACGTGCACACACACACACACACACACACACACACACACACACACACACACACACACATGCACACACATACACACACATGCACACACACACACACACACACACAAGAGCGAAGTGAAAACACACCCGTCGCCACTGAGTTTAACAAATACAACAACTAACCGTTGTCTCTCATCGTCGTCCTGGCAGGCACGGGCTGGTACATGTACATCAACTCTGTGTACCTGGTGAACCCTGACAGTAGCAGCCAGCAGACGGCCTGGCTTCTCTCCCCGCCCCTTGCTCAGCTAAAAATGGTCTGTCTCCAGCTGTACTACCACATGTACGGGCCTCATGTGGGCTCACTCAACGTCTACACGTTGGACCAGGTCAGTGGTCATTGTTCTAGGATTTTTTAATAATACGCCGAGAGCATGATATAAATGCAATCTATTATTATTGTTATGATGATGTTGATGATGATGATGATGATGATGATGATGATGATGATGATGATGATGATGATGATGATGATGATGATGATGATGATTTTTGTAATTATTAGGGCACCGAATTTTTTTTGAATATCTCTGTCTTTCTGCCGGGATGTTCTTTCCCTCTCAGCATTGGTTTGCCCTGACAGGCAGGTTCCCGCCTCCTAAAGAATCTAAATTGTGTTGAAGGGGGCTTGAAAACAACTACACTTGAAAAAAAAAAAAAAAAAAAGTACATGGAAGAATCTGGACATTCTAAGAAGCTGGACTTTCTTCTTACAGTGCCAAATTGAGAACTTGGAACTTAATCCCACTTTGTATGCAGCCAATTTGTCTTCCCATTTTCAGCCGAGCTATCCATCTGCTCGGCTCCTATTTGATATATCTGTATGAAAGAATACTGGACTGAGTAGAATACTCCCTGGAACATATATATTACTTATAGTTTAATTAATCATAGATAAAGTAGATTAGCTTTGAAAAAAAAGAGCTTATATAAAAGAACGCCTATGATTACTAAATGATATAAACATAAAAACATAAACAAATCTCAATACTTTCTCAGAGCTCTCAAAAGATCCAGTTCGTGTCCAAGAGCGGTAACCATGGCAGCCAGTGGCAGTTCCTGCAAGTGCAGACTTCTGTGATTGGAGGGAAGAGACTGGTCATTGAAGGTGTCCGTGGTGTGAGCTACCTGGGGGACATTGCCATTGATGACATTCATGTGGTCACAGGATTTTGTCAACCCCAAGGTGAGGAGTTCATTTCGAAGTTTCTTGTCTCCCCCCCCCTTTTTTTTAAACTTTTCCAATTGCAAATATTTGCACACTTATCTTAACACTGACAAAATTGAAGGCAAACAAGGCTGGGGTAGAACCAGAGCAGCCTACTTGGAGAACCTAGAAAGATGGGTGACTGGGAAAGATCAGGGTAATGTTCCTTTTTTAAGAGTATTCATGCAAAGGAATGAATGGAAAACCATGATCGTCGATGTCTTCTGCAGATATGGCACTTGATGATGATGATGATCTTTAACAAGTTAGTCCATTCCCAGGAATGTGCAAGCCCTAAGGTGATGCGTTCACTGAAAAGTTTCATGTTCACATTATACCCTCACCTTTCTCCCATGACAGCAGATATTTTGCAAACCAACCTTCACAATGTAGACCATTTTGGAAACAGGCTGTCTCAACCCCCACTGTAAGTCAGAGCCAATCTAGACTGAGTGGGAGAGTACATCTCAGCAATAAGAAGGAGATGCTCGATGAAATATTATCTTCCTTCATTGGAATAACACTCGTGTCCTTTGTGTTGGAGGCAAGAGATTTTACAATTGCTCTACAGAGGCAGGTTTCACACACTCATCCTAATCCTGGTGTTGATCCCCTTTAGTATGAAGGATATTAAGTCAAGAGATTGATGCAACTTTCATACATTTTCTTTAGAGTTGATTCTGTTGATAATTTTTTTTTCCATAAACTTTTACTTACTTAATTTACTTTATGCTTCCTCTTGTACCTCTAGGGCGTCGAGGGGAGAAAGAGCTTTCTGTCTCTAGTAATTTGGATGGCCAGGCTGGATGGGATGTTGTGTGTTTTCAGGGTAATAAACTTTGACTGTAGTATTTGTTCATCTTAGAGGAGACTTGATAAGCTTTTGGTGTTCGGGCTGGACAGAAACATTGTTAGCTTCTGGTTTGTAGTAAAACCGTGTATTTTTCTGTCCCCAGTGGGCCCATCCTGTGGGTTTGACTACGGGGACTGTGGATGGACACAGGGTAATGGAGACAAATTTGACTGGACCAAAAACCGAGGTTCTACGTCGACCCCAAACACTGGCCCATTTACAGATCACACCCTCGGGAGCAATTATGGTGAGCACAATACTGTATGCATGTTAGACTTTCAAAAGGCTGTTTAAGCTACAGTACAGTTGAGTAAACTGTTTCAGAAAATATCTCTAGATAGAGATAACTTCACTTAGACTGTTTCATAAGATCTCTGTAGAAAAAGAGAACATCACTTACATTGTTTCATAGAATATCTGTCGTAGAGATTGTGTCATGTAGACTGTTTTATAGAATTCTAGAGGATAGTATTTTTTAGCATGTTACAATTTCTGTATTCAGAGATTATGTCGTATAGACTGTTTCATTAATCTTGGAAGGATCCTTCAACTGCGTGGATATCAGCAGACATTTTTTTCCAGGGTGATAAAACTACTACTATTACATAGAGATCATTAAATAGTTTGTATTTGGCTGCATTTGTAATCCAGGACGAACCATGATTCAGGTCACAGTATGTATGTATTTTTAAAAATCTCCTACTGCTATATAGATAGATAATACGTAAAACATGATTCATTATGAGTAATGCTAGCTATGTGTATCATTTGATCCCTGTCGGTTCTTCTACAACATAGAAATCTTTTGATAATTTGTATTTTGGGCCATAGCATGAAAGATAATATAAGATAAGAAAAATCTTTATTGTCCAGAAGCTTGGGCATTGCTTTGATGCTTCACCACATTCACAATCACACACACACACACACACACACACACACACACACACACACACACACACACACACACACACACGCCTACATGCACACATTCACACATACTCTCTCAAACATGTGTGTATTTTACTTTCACATGCAGGCTCCTACTACTACATAGAGATCAACGGACTCATGAGACGGGGAGACTTTGCCTATCTGGTCAGCCCTGTCCTGCAGACTCGCACCACACAGTGCATGACCTTGTGGTACCACATGAAGGGCAGAAACATCGGGAGTCTCCGTGTGGGCACAGTGACCCACGCAGATATTGTCGCAAACAGGCCCAACTTCCAGTCGGTGTGGTCTCGTCAGGGGCAACAATCCACTGACTGGCTCAAGGCCGAGGTCACAGTTGTCTACCCTGGACAAGACTACCATGTGGGTATCGTTCATTCATGCAGACACAACAGAGGGAAAGTAAAGTTTAGCTCCCACATCTTTGCATATCATGATGACCCTAGTGTATTTTTTCCTGTTCACAAGAGAAATAACAGTGACCCCATTATGACCCCCTTGGTAACCTCAGATGTTGTGCGCCAGGCCATGCAGTTTGAAATGTGGGGGATATTCTTTACTTTAACTCCAGGTTGATTTCATAACTAAAAAATAAGAGCTAGTATTTGGTGTTAGTTCTTTGCCTTGTAAAGATACTCCAGGACTTCACTAGAACTTTCTATTGGAGAGACTATAGTACTGACTGATGGAGAAGAATGAAATTTGCTGACTTTTCATGGGAGTTATTATTGTGAAGTCAATAAATTTTGAGGCATCGTGGGGAAATCAGGAGCTTGTCAAATTTAAATCAGAGAAACAGGAATTTTTTCCGCCAGTTGGGAATTTTTTTGGATCGAATTTAGCTCAACTCCTTTTATGTCTATAAAAACCCCCCACATTTCCCTGTGAATTTTACTGAAAAACGTTGATGGGAGGCACAAATTATGTAATTTTTCAGTTCTCAAGGACTCTTGAGCTATTACCAAACTTTCGCGGTCATTTTATCGCTACTTTCACCCCTGAACTCAGGCAACCTCGCCTTAAATCGCAAATATCCTAACGTTAAATTGGGTTTTATTGTTTGCTTATTTTACATTTTTTGCTCCTTGTCCTAGTACATTCAGCACCATTTGTTTTACAAGTCAGAATTCATTGATTGTCAAACCCTGCACCATGTGAATGCCTTAGACTCTTCGAATGAAACTCAATAATGAATCTTGGTACCAAAACACTTTTAAAAAATCTTAAAATATGATAATTATTAGAGGCATAATAAGACATTTCTGTTTTGTTTTCACAGGTTGTCCTCCAAGGTGTAGTCGGAAGTGGTGCTCAAGGAGATGTTGCCATTGATGATGTTTCCTTCCGGGATGGAGCCTGTCCGTTTAGCGGTTAGTTTTTCCATGTTTTATTATGCACTTTTATTGTCAAGGTCAGAACAGAAAATATGTCTTTATATAAGTTATATTTGAATTTTTTTTAGACACCCTTAAAAACAGTGGTTATCTTTGTGACATGAGCAGAAGTGAAAATATTCCAATAACTGTACTTTCAGTACCCAAAACAGAGCTATAAAGAGGATATGTGAGGCTCTGTGGAGAAATCAGGCACTCGTCAACATAATGAAATCGAAAATAACCCTGGCATTTTTCTGCCAGTTTGTCATTTAAAAAAAAAGACTTTTTTTGTTTGTTTGAACATCTTTCATGTCCAGATGAAGCACATTTTTATGTGAATCTTACTGAAAAGAGTTGATTAAATGTACAAAATATGTAATTTTTTCCTTTTCAAGTAGGCCTACTCTTAAACTCTTGATGTTACTAAACTTTGGCGGCCATTTTCTCCCTAATTGTACCACTGAAATCATGTGACTCCACCTCCTTCAATTGCAATATTTCGACTTCTAATAATGATTGATGGGTACTTTCTTCATTGACCGCAAGACAAGTGGATAAACTTTAAGATGATAGGGCCTACCAATAACTCCACCTGCCCAAAAATTTACGAGCACCTCGTTCCACTGCGTTGGGACACATATGGTACAGAACACAGACATTTTACCATAATGTGTGTCAGATCACTGTGGAATCTGGCGCTCGTCAATTTTTGGGCATATAGAGTTATTGATATCGTCTTATAATGTGTTCATTTGTCATGTTTTTAGTTTTAAAAAATACCCACCTATCTTAAATACTTGATTACTTGATCCTGGGAACAACATCATAGCACTCTGGGCATTGCCATACGTGCTCCGATCCCTGCTCCAATATCCACCTCAGAGTCCATCTGCTGATCGTTCCGGTGTTTATTTGGTTAATAACCCTTCTTTCCATCCCCT
The DNA here is from genome assembly GCF_000002075.1 of Aplysia californica. NCBI lineage: Eukaryota > Metazoa > Mollusca > Gastropoda > Aplysiida > Aplysiidae > Aplysia > Aplysia californica. The sequence continues at coordinate 1,001,039 of NW_004797470.1, read as the reverse complement.
ATACCTCTCTTAAATAGAAGTCACGATATTTCCCTATGAAGGAGGCTTTACTAAGACAAACAAATCTCATCATTATATTATGATTTTTGCCGTTTCTCATATAATCATTCTCATTCAGGCAACAACGACTTTGAAAATGGACTTGATCTGTACACGAACGTGAAGACCGGTGACAACTATGACTGGTTGGTCACTTCCAGCGCCCGTCCAGTCTTTGGCCACAGGATCCCTTTTGTAGACCACACTCTGAGATCTTCCAATGGTAAGGATACTTCCCTCAAAGACTATTTGTCAGGGGTAAATGCTTGCTCTGAAAATGTTTTAATATTTTGCTTTTATTAAACATTTAGTTAATTTATTTCTAGAATTCTGCTCTCAACTTTTTATGTTTGTGCAAATATACCAGCAGGCAAATGTTCATGTAGTAATGGACAACAATGTGACAGCTGTATTTATGGATGTGTGTTCCCAGTACCTTTCTTCATTTGAGAAGGGGTGGAAAGGCCAATTGCCAAGGGCCCATTGCCAATGGTATATTATAATGTCTCGTTATTTGAGATGTTATATCTGCATTTCATTCACATTGAGTTTTTCTCTCACCTCAAGAAAAGAAGAAAATCCATGACAACTTAACGCAGACTACATTTGATTAAAACAGGACCTTCAAACGGACGTCCACCTCCACAATTATGGATGGGTAATAGACCAATCTTTCCGTGTCTTTTATTTTTCTTTCCTTCATCAGGTCACTTTGCACTGGCCTTCACCCGAGGTGTCCGATACGGTAGAAGGTCACGTCTGTTCACGCCGGTGCATGATGCGGCTCAGAGCTGGTGTTTCAGCTTCTACTACTATATGACTGGCTCTGACGCCGCAACACTGAACGTCTATCTCTACGACGTGACAGTGCAGAAGTTTAGTCTGCTCTGGGCTGTCTCCAACACCACCAGCCAGTGGATGTACGCTAGAGTGGGACTTTCCTCCCCCAAGAACCAGTTCCAGGTGAGATAAGATGAGATGGGATGAAATAGAATTATCTTATGGATGAGATGAGATGGGATGATGAGATGAAAAGGATGGGATGGGATAGTGATAGGGGAAGAAATGGGAAGGGGTGAAGCGGAGGATGTATGTTGCATGGTTCTCTTCCCCCAGAAGCCAGTTTCAGGTGAAATGTGATGAAATGGGATAATGAGATGGGAATAGATAGGATGGGATGAAATGGGATGCTAAAGTTAGTCCCTCTCTCTCTCCTCCCCCCTAAGAGGCAGTTTCAGGTGAGATTGGATGAGAGAAGATAATGGGATGGGATGTGATGAGGTGGGATACTAGAGTTGGACTCTTCTCCCCTCAGAGCCAGTTTCAGTTAAGATTGGATAATGAGACAGATAGGATGGGATGGGATGAATTGGGGTGCTAGAATCAGACACTCCTTCCCCAAGAGCAAGGTTCAGTCGAGATTGGCTGAGATTGGATAATGGGGGATGATGAGGTGCAAGAGGATTATGAGACAGGATGGGAAGAAGTAGGATAATGAGATAGGATGGGATAGGATGTTGAGATGGGATGACGATGTGAGAGGAGGTTGTGAGACAAAATGCGATAGAGTGATGAGACAGGCTAGGAATGAGTAGGACGATGAGATGGGATGATGAGGTGGGAGGAGATAATAAGACAGGCTTGAATTAATGGGAGGATGGGATGGGATGATGAGATGGGTAAAGTTTGTATTTGAAACCAAATATATATCTCTCTATCTTTCTGTATGTTGTGTTTGAGACCAAATGGAGATCTTTTTGTCTTCTCTACAATTTATGTTTGAGATCAAATAGATTTCTGTCTGTTTCTTTTGTACAGTAGTTAATGTTTCAGACTGTATTTGAGAAAATAAAATGCTTTGTAGAACATACTGATTTGGTCATGCAGAAAATTCGTTTCTGACTCGACTCATCATAGATCTTTGTCTTGTTTTCTTGCAGCTTGTGTTTGAGACTGTGTTTGGCCGCAGGTCCGATGAACTGGTGGCAGTGGATGACGTTATCTCGAAGGGCACATCTTGCACAAGTAAGTCAGTGGTAGAAATGGTAGAGAGGAGTAGGCCTCTGTTTTCTGGATTCAAATTTATCACTGATGACTTTGTCAATGTTCAAGTCAGTGGTACTTGAACTCAGACAGCAGTAGCAGCTGATTCAGAAAAATAAAGTTTTAATAATGCTGGTTTATGACAAGAATTTTGAGCCTGCTTGAAATGGGAGGGGGGGGGGGGTGTGACATTATTTTTACACATATATCCAGAATCTTCCAAAGAAACCTCTAAGCTCATCATTTTTAGAAATACCCTGTCCTGTTTCTATACTGTAAGTTAAGATGATGCTTTGTAGAGTTTATTGATTTTGGTGTATGAGAAGGGTTAAATGTTTGTCTGTGTACCCATGTGCTTCTTATGTCTATGTGTACATGCGTGTGTATGTGTGTGTGTTTCTTTGTGAGTGGGTATTTGTGTGTGTGTGTGTGTGTGTGTGTGTGTGGGGGTGGGTGTGTGGGTGTGTGTGTGTGTGTGCAAAAGTATGTATTAATGTGTCCGCATAGATGAATGCAACAATTTTATGAGCTTGAATGTCGCTTAAATGACCAGCTTTGTTATTGATGAGAAGTGCATCAAGCCCATTTGGGGAGTAGGTTCTACGGAAATCTACAAATTATTTCAATATCTTAAAAGGCGTTCTTAAGAGATAAGGAATTTTTTTTATTTTGTAACCTGAAGCTTTTCCCCCTGTTGTGTCCAGTCTACCCTACCACAGCCCGGCAAGCTTCTCTCACTACTACAGTGCCGACTTCAATGCCCTCTACGACCACACAAAGTGAGTATGTCTGTAAGAGCAAGGATGGTTGTTTCCCTCTTTCTGATGCCAGATCTGATAAAAGAATAAATTATTATGGTTCCCCACTCACTTCTCTGCTTGGGTGTGCTCAGACAACCGTTATCATTCTGGTCTTTCCTTATCACTCTTCTGTTTAAAGTTCTCTGAGTAAATTATTGTTGGTCAACCTCTGCTTTTTTACGTTCTGATTTTTCCAGTGAGTGACAGAAAGATATTCAAGGTCTCTAAGTCTGTTCAAGTGTCCCTGAAACCCGAATTATTTCTTCTTATAAACCAAGTAAATAAAATAAAGAACAAGTTTTATGTCAAATGGAATTATTTTGATCAAGTCAGTAATATGGTCTTTACTGAAAAATTTGGAATTGATGAGGAGATTCACGATTTTCATGATGATCATGGTGCTTGGTTTCAGTTCCGTCGCAGTATGACTGTGACTTTGAGTCCAACAATGTGTGCAAGTGGAAACAGGACACGGACGACCAACTGGACTGGAAAGTCAGCCAAGTTTCACTCCTACCCCGAGGTCTGACGGTACCCTCAGCTGATCATACCCTGAAGAAGAGTAAGTCATGACCTTTTCATCAGCCAGAAGTTCACATGTGTACAGCTCAACTTTTTAAAATGTATTTTTAAAATTGCAGTAGCTTAATCTGTTGTATTGGTTTCATGTGTCCAAGAAACTTTCGTCAAAATTCAAATACTAAAAAAAAAAAAAAAAGAAAAGATACATAATGTAGATACACTTGTCTCACGATGTGGTGGAATGAGGCGCTTGTCTATTTTTGGGCATTTAGAGTTATTGTTATCATTTAAAAGCTTGCTCATTTTTCGATGAAAAAATACCCATCTAACTTGAATAGAAGTTGAGATATTTGTTATTGAAGAAGCTGTGTGTCGCCTGGTTTCAGAGGTAAATATGTGAGAAAATGGTCACATAAGTTTGGTAACTTCCATAGTTTTATAGTCCTTGGAAGCAAAACGAGGCAATGTATATGTATGTACGTGTTAGCATCATGTTTCACCTATGACACACTTGATTTGTTGTGTTTATGTGTGTGCGGCTTAACATCATATTCCTCCATATATGTGTGTCTGTATAGACCAAGGCCACGTCCTGCACCTCCCTGACACCGTCATCCACCACGCCAATGACACGGCCGGCCTGCTGTCTCCCAGTCTGCCGCCAGCTGGGCGTGGCAACTGTCTCACTTTCTGGTACAGGCTCTACGGGCCTACTGTTGATGGTCTACAGGTGTACACCATTTCTGGGTCTGGGGCTAGCAAGAGCAAGAAACTCCAGTGGCAGAGGACTGGCACACAAGGTCTGGATTGGAACTGGGCTCAGGTTTTGGTTTCCGGCTCCTCAAACTATCAGGTACATAGTGTTTGAATCTGTGGTCTCAAACTCAAATTACCCCAGGGCTGTTGGAGGTAGAGTCAAGATGAACCTGGCCCATATCAAATATTCCACACGAAAAAGGTTTGAAGTATTTACTAAAAAAGTACAAATGTGTCATGATGCAGTGGAATCAGGCGCTCGTCAATTTTTGGGCACGTGGAGTTACTGGTATCATCTTAAAGTCTGTTCATTTGCCTAGCTTCTGATGAAAAAATTCCCATCTAACTTAAATAAAAGTCAAGATATTTGTGATAGAAGAAGGTTGGGGTCACCCGATTTTGGGGGAAAAATTAGTGAGAAAATGGTCTTCAAAGTCTTGTAATATCACTAGCTTGAGAGTTGAAAAAACTGAAAATGTCCATATTTTGTGCCTTTAATCAACGTTTTAAAGTGAAATGAACCTGGGAATGTGTTGTTTTACGGACGTAATAGGGGTATTGAGCCAAAAAACAAATATTCGATAAAAATTGCCTACTGGCAGAGAAGTGCTTATTTCTTTGATTTTATTATTTTGACGAGCGCCTGATTTCACCTCGACGCCTCACAAATGTACAAAGTATGATAATAATCTTCTCAGTCTTTATAAATAGTAGTTCAGAACATTAACAGATCTTCACCACCAGAAGCTGCCATATGCCTGAGCTGTGGTAGCCCATAAGTGGTGAAAAATACCAAACTCCATGGCAACACTTTAGCAAAAACATGTGGATTGCACTAACGGTTGACTTTGAAGTTGAGTAGAGTTTGCAAAATATCATCCTGTGAGCCTCAGTTGGCCCTTGGACCAAGATTTTGAGACCCTTGGTCAAGATGATCTCGACAATATTTATACATCAGCTCAGTGAAATTTGCCTTTTGATTTTTAGCAGAATATTATATTCTACATGTTCTCACCTTATTGATTCAGCATTTCCTAGAGCACTTGAATCGACTTAAGACCTTAAATATTTTACTTTCACTGGATAAATCGGAGGCAGAGACAGACCGAGAATAACTTACTTATACAAGCCTTTTTATGTCATGTATAGCAGGCCGACATTTGCAGTGTAGCAGTTAAGCATTTTGCCATTGCGTGCAGAAAACCTGAGTTCAATTGCCATGAAGAAATTATTTTATTGAATATCTCTGTCTTTCTGCTGTGACATTGTATCCCTCTCAACCTAGGTTGACTGAGACGTAGACAGGCAGGGTTAAGACCCACCTTCTAAATGATGTAAATTGTGTCAAAGTGAGGTTGGGGCTGTTGTGTAAAACTTGTGCATTAAAAAGAAAAAAAAAGAAAAAATCACATAGCAGCACCAAAATGGAATGTTCTTTGTTTCTGTTTTCAGTTTGAAATCGTTGGAGTGAGGGGTGCCAACTATGCTGGGTCCACAGACATAGATGACATCAGGTTTTCACCACTGCCGTGTAGAGAAGCTGACTGTAAGTAAATGTTTTGTTCTTGAATGTTCATTTGGAGACTAAAATTGTTTCTGTAAATTTCACAATTTCGTTACATTTAGGTATTTTGTGATTGTGATAAGCATAATAATAATAGTAATAATATTTTTTTTCTGTCCATCTAAGAAACAGCAATAAATCTGTAGAGGAGAATATTTCTTGAGCGTGATGGAAGAAATGAAGATTATAGGTTAAGATGTTTTGTTGCTTCTGGTATGGCCAATGAGACCGATTCTGATGGGCATGGAGAAATTGTAAAAGAAAGAAAAAAAAAAAGGCTGGCTTTTAAGCTATTCAACAAGCCTTTCAAATTATTACACCTCCACCAAAGTAGGGCTGGAAAGCTTTTTTTGTGTCTAGTCAAATTTTACTTGTTTTCAGTTTGTTTAGTGCTACCTCCTTGAGGATTTTTGGGGTTAATTACACAGGAGAAATTGATTAACCCTATCTGTATGTCATGTTTTACTATCGTATCCATACGACTTGGGGAACTCTGTCCTCCCTCCAGCCACCCCCCCCCCACTTTCGTTAACCCGATCCGTACGCTTTGCTTAGCAGCCTGTCAAAATGATTTTCTTGGAAATACTGAAAGTTCCAAAGAGATCTTCGCACTAGAAGTATTCTAAAAATGTGAAGAATACAACCCCTGGAGTACAAAATGACCCCAGGTGTACGGAGAGGGTTAACAAGTCATAGTCAATGATTGTCTGATATGAGTAAGATCATTGACATAGCTCCCACTAAAGGGACTTGGGACAACCCCCCCCCCCCCAAAAAAAAGAAGAAAGAAAGTAGAAAGAAAGAAAAAGGAATAAATAAATAAAACCAATTAGAAATCGAAATGGTATATTATTGTGTGACTTTCTACTGAGCTTGAGAACTTTTCCTCTCCCTGCCCAGTCTCACTCAACAACGACTGTGACTTTGAGCTGGGCACCTGTGGCTTCACCGACAGCGTCAACGACAACTTCAACTGGACACGAGTGACCGGCTCCACTGGAAGTTATAACACAGGACCCACACAGGACCATACTTATGGGACAAGACAAGGTATGATTAAGATAAAATAAGACTTGCCTCTAGGTCTGAAAAGTCTGGCACGTGGCGTCGGTGGCCTAGTGGTTAGGCTACCGGACTCGTAATCATGAGATTGCGGGTTTGGGGGTTCGAGCCTCAGCTCAGTCCAATGTTAAATACTTGGGAAATTCACTTTATACGAATTTCCCACTTCGCTTGGTCCTTTCAGAGCCGGATGGTAAACCTGGAGGTCCCACCTCTTAAATAACCTAATAGTGTTGATAGGGGCATTTAACCTATACCATTTTAATTATTTTGAAAAGTCTGTTGCTCTTTGTTGTTTTATTGCCTTGATTTTGGGAGAAGTGAAGTGGTTTTTTATTGAGAAATTCTATTTTTTCTACTGGGATGTCATATGCGATAAGATAAGATACATCTTTATTGTTAAGATCCTGCCACATTTGTGTTTCACCACTACACACACACACACATCCACTCCCCCCCCCCCTCACACACACACACACACACACACACACACACACACACATTCACACACACCCAGCTGGAGTTGGCCTTGATAGGCAGAATCAAAGCTGCCAGCCTACAATGTGATCTTTGTTTTGGTGACGAGGGTCTTTATCCTTTACATTCATTACAATCAATTAATGAGCATGGTTTCGCTGGGGAGGCCTGGCCTGTAAGTGATAAAATAGACCCACTTAGCTTCAGTAGGAGATGCAACCTTATGTAACACTCCTGTACTCAAAAATGATATTCAAATGACCACTTCCCACTTACCCCAGTGCGTTATTTCTTCATTGATGACACTGTCCAAGAGGACCACTTTTCTCCTTAACATTTGGTGATCACCTTAGATATGTTAAGAATTGTGTAAATGTTCGTCCATCTTTGAACAATAGTTTGAAAACCCTTACATGACCAAAATTGTGTCAATTGTGCCAGAAAACATTTGTGTCACGACATGGTGGAATCAGGCGCTCATCATTTTTTGATCATATGGGTATATGGTATTATCTTAAAGCCTGTTCATTTGTGTTCTTTTTGAGGAAAAAAATATTCATCTGTGCTGAATTGAAGAGGAAATATTTGTGATTAAAGGAAGTCAGGTTTGCCTAGTTTCAGATGTAAAATTAGCGAGAAAATGGCCGCCAAAATTTGGTATCTTCCATAGCCTGAGAGTCCCTGGGAACTAAAAATTTACATTTTTGTGTGCCTTTTATCAATGCTTTTCAGTAAGATCCTCACAAAAATGTGTTTTTATTTTATTATAGTAGAGGGTTTACGGCGCTCGCAACTGCATAAGGTCATATGAGCGCAAATGTGTTTTTAAATGGACATAAAAGGTGTTGAGCCAAAAAAAAAAAAAAAAAAAAAAAAAAAATAAATAATTGCCCATTGGCCAAAAAAAAAATGCAGATTTCTTTGATTTCAATATTTTGACGAGCGCCTGATTTCACCACGATGTCTCACATTTATTCAATCAATCATTACACAGGTTGACTGTATTCTCTCAATGAATGATGCATCTTGTCTTGCCTTCTCCCCCACAGGTCACTACATGTACATCGAGGCTTCCAACAAACCTGCAGGGAACCGCGCCAGCTTGATCAGCCCACAAGTGTCGGGCGCCACCACCTCCTGTCTCAGTTTCTTCTACCACATGTTCGGCTCACAGATGGGGGAGCTGCATCTCTACCAACTCTTGCAGGTCTCAGCTATTCATAGATCAGGGGGTAGCAGCACAAACATCATAGCTTTAGTATTTAAAAATCTATCAGGAGGAACAAAAGACTGATTTTTCACCACTATATATTCGTCTTAGGAGACTGCTGAGAATATCGCGGAAGGAAAAGAAATCAAAAGAAGTTGAGCTTGATGAAGCCCCTGTGGGACGGTCACAGTTAAAAACAATCAGAAAGTGATAAATATAGTTTTTGGAACACGTGAAGAGATATAAATGTCTTTAACATCTAGCTATCACTGGCAAAATTGAAGGCAAACGAGGCAGGGGTAGGCCCAGAGCAACCTACTTACGGAACCTAAACAAATGGGTAACGCGGAAAGATCAGGGAAACGTAGCTTTTGTAAGAGCATTCGAGCAGAGGAATGAATGGAGAACCAATGCTGATGTCTGTTGCAAATCTTCCACTGAATCACAATGATATCCATCAACAATAACTGGAATTGTGATTTAATGTGTATTTTCCCAAATCGTGCAACTCTGAGTTTTTTTTTACAGCGCTTACACCCCTTCCCAGTGCCCTGGAGTATGTAAAAAGTGACTTTAGCCAAAACCCCAGGTTAACAATACTTGAGCCGCTAACCTTCATAATAGTCTCATGTTAGTAAAAGTTTATTTTTGAATTTTTGATAATAGAGAATACGTTTTGCTTGATATTCTGCTGCAATGACAACCTTTGAAGGTCTCAGCCATACATTGATGCTCTAATTGGAAGAGTTTTGTTTTTTTTATTTTTCCATGGTAAAGAATTAATTGTTCTTAATATTATTATGTTCTAATACCAACTCTTGAAGATTTCAGGCATAGCTATGTAGATACTCTCATGTTGGAAGATTTTGTTTTTGAGTAAATCAGTGGTTAAAGGAAATTTATCAAAATGCATATTGATCAACCTTTGAAAGCTTCTGCTATAGATCTGATAATGCTTGGCAGATCTTGTTTTGGAGTTTTTCTGCTTTTATGAAAAGAAAATTGTTCTAGTTCTCTGCGACCAACTTTTGAAAGTCCCCTCTCCTTACACCCCCTTCCCAATACATTGTCACTTTTAGTGATGGAAGTCCTTGTGTCTGGGGATCATTGTGAAACATGAAGGTGTTGATGGGAGGCTAAACATTACTTTTACCATCACTTATAGGGTCGGTCATTCCTGTGGAAACGCAGTGGTGACCAAGGCAACATGTGGGTGAGGGCAGAGGTAACACTGCCAGCTTCATCAGCTGGTCCCTACAGCATCGAGTTTGAGGGTGTTGTGGGCACTGGTTTCCGTAGCGACATTGCAATTGATGACATCCGCCTGAGATCAGGGGCTTGCGACACTAAAGGTAAACCTGTAGAATATTGTGAGGGAGAACACACATATACACAAACATTCCAACAAGCACACGTACACACACTAACACACACACACACACACACACACACACACACACACACACACACACACACACACACACACACACACACACATACACACACACACACACACACACACACACGCATATACACATTCACTACCACACAAATCTATTCTTTTATTCATGTTTTCTATTGTCACATAGAAGTATGTAAATAAATAAATGATATTTATACAGAAAGAGAGAGAGATAGAGATAGATAGATAGATAGATAGATAGATAGATAGATAGATAGAGAGAGAGAGAGAGAGAGAGAGAGAGAGAGAGAGAGAGAGAGAGAGAGAGAGAGAGAGCTGTTGAGTTTATTGTAATAAGTCTTGAAAGCTATGCTTAAAAAGACTCCGTTCACTCTTTTATTATTTTATCTATTAATTCTTTGATTAATCTGTTTTGAAATTTATTAACTTTTTCTTTCGATTTTTCTTCACTCCCTTTAGGAGCTTGTGATTTTGAGCGAGGTTACTGTACCTGGAAAAACATTGGTAGTGACCAGAAGATGGACGAATTTGATTGGCTCAGAGGTCAAAGCTCAACTCAATCTTCGAGCACTGGACCCACGGCTGACAACACTCTGGGAAATGCCTTAGGTAAAAAAATATTTGAATAATCATATTCTGTTTCCTTTTGTCGACTATGATGGAAGGCTCAGTACAACTTCACCATTGCAACTGAGACTGACCGGTCTGTTCCATGTCATAGCAGTTATAACACATTTGCAGAAGGTTTTTTTTGTCATTTAAAAAAAATGTCACTGTTTAAATAAAGACAAACGTTTTTTAAATTAGTCAAAAAACAAAAATTCGATAAAAATTGTCAAACAGACAGAAAAATGCAAGTTTCTTTGATTTAATTATTTTGATGAGCTCCTGATTTCAACATGATGCCTCATATTTGTATAGCTTGTACTGGTGTAATCAGAAAGTCATCTCCTGATTTTTTCACAGGTCACTATCTGTTCATTGAAGCTAGCAGGCCACGTGTCCAAGGAGACAGGGCAGACCTATTGTCTGAGCCATTCTCCGATAACCAGGTACATTATAACGTGAGGGAGAGAGAGAGAGAGAGAGAGAGAGAGAGAGAGAGAGAGAGAGAGAGAGAGAGAGAAGGGAGAGAGAGAGAGAAAGAGAGAGATGGAGAGACACGGAGAGAGATAGAGAGACTGACAGAGAGAAAGAGAAAGATCTCATAGTAAATATAGTGCTTTGTATGCATATGTGAGTGTATGTGTGTGTGTGTGTGTGTGTGTGTGTGTGTGTGTGTGTGTGTGTATGTGTGTGTATGTGCGTGTGTGTGCGTGTGTGTGTGTGTGTGTGTGTGTGTGTGTGTGTGTGTGTGATTTCCTACGAACAGGGCAGAATAACACAGCCCATGGTGAGCATGCTTCCTAACAAAATTTTTACATAGAGCAAAGAACAGCAGCCATGACAGTGCACTGTCTAGAAATTGAACGCTATTCTATGGAATATCTTAAATTGTTTCTGCTGCCTTTGACACTCTCTTTACTGTTCATGGCAGGTCCACTGCATGCACTTTCACTACAACATGCGTGGCTCAGGGGTTGGAGCCCTGTCTGTCTGGCTTCGGGGTATTGGTGCTGGCTCGCCCACTCAGATGATTTGGATGCTCAAAGGTGATCAGGGACAGAAGTGGATGCCCGGTAGGGTCAAGGTCAACTCACAACAGTCCTACCAGGTACGTTTTATGGGAATACGAGATCTCATCTCTTCTCTGTTCATCTCTTTAAGTCACTTCCCTCACCTCACATATATCACCTCATCTCTCAACTTCTTATCTCATCTTGATCAACTCACCCCACCTCACCCCACCTCACCCCACCTCACCTTACCTTATCTCCTCTCATTTAATCTAATCTCATCTTATTTTCTGTCCTTTCATCTTATCTCCTGTCATTTCATCTCATCTCATCAATTCTCGTCTCCTTTCATCGTATCTCCTCTCCTTTCATCTGATCTCCTCTCTTCTCCTTTCATTTGATCTCCTACCTCTCCTTTCATCTGATCTCGTCTCTTCTCCTTTCATCTGATCTCCTACCTCTCCTTTCATCTAATCTATTCTCCTTTCATCTCATCTACTCTCCTCTCCTTTCATCTGATCTCCTCTCCTCTCCTTTCATCTGATCTCCTCTCTTCTCCTTTCATCTGATCTCCTCTCCTCTCCTTTCATCTCATCTCATCTCCTTTCATCTCATCTACTCTCCTCTCTTTTCATCTCATCTACTCTTCTCTCCTTTCATCTCATCTCCTCTCCTCTCCTTTATACTACCACCAGGTGCTGATACAAGCCACTGTTGGAGCCAGCTACCTTGGTGACATTGCCATCGATGACATCATGTTCACCAATGATGACTGTGCTTGTAAGTCAGTTTTTCACTTTATTTCCTTATACTGTTCACCAATGACTGCTGTGCTTGTAAGTCAGTTTTTCACTTTATTTTCTTATCCTGTTCACCAATGACTGCTGTGCTTGTAAGGCATGGTTTTTCTCACTTCATTATCTTGTCCTGTTAACCAATGGTGACCATGTTCATAGTTTGTTCTTATTTTGTTATCTGGTCCTCTTTACCAACGATGAGTGTTGGCATAATTCATTTTTTCCCTTCAGTACTTCATCTATCAAGCTCTGCTTTAATTTGCAAGCAGCCTATAACACCCCTTGTTTTCTAATTGTTTGCTGTATCTCCATTCTATTGAATCTAGAAGGAGCATGTACAATCTGTTTCCCCAAACTATTCCGATGCTGTCTTGACTGACAGAGCCCTGGCACCCAACAACTTTTTTGAAGTAATCTTTGGTAGCCACACGCTTTGTACATGACTTTCGGAGATAGAATCAATAGTGTACATGTTTTATGGTTTTATGTAGGAATATTTGAGAGAAAACCTCTGCTTTTTTCATAAAAAATTATAATTTGGTGTAGGCTATTTGTTTGACCGATTTATGTAAAATTATAAGAATGCAACATTTCTTCCGGCGCTGCTCAGTGGCGACGAGGCTCTTACAAATTTCCCTCCTAGATAATAAAGTATTATCTTATCTTATCTTATCTTATCTTATTTTTTTTGTCGTTAACATTTCTTGCAGTTGTTTGACTGTGATATGTGGTGGTTTGTTTTCAGTGGTTCCATCCAATGCCGACCCATCTCTGTACTCCATGACCACCACAACTCTGGTCACGACTGTACCTACCAGGTCAACGTCAGGTTAGTCAGCCGAGCAATCGTTGTCGTTGTTTTTTGTTGTTGTTGTTGTTGTTGTCGTTGTTGTTGTGACAGTTGTTTTTGGTGGTGGTTGTTGCGGTGGCAGGAAGATGAGGGAGAGGAGGAGGGGTACTGCTATAATTCAAGGACTTTAGCAGTGCTAGTTTAATTTGACAATATATGAAGGGTCTTGGGGTGGGGGAAGGGGGATAGATAGATAGATAGATAGATAGATAGATAGATAGATAGATAGATAGATAGAT
>NW_004797470.1:899490-987449 GCF_000002075.1 Aplysia californica | reverse complement strand
GAAAGAGAGAGAGAGGGAGAGAAAGAGAAAGAGAGAGAGAGAGAGAGAGAGAGAGAGAGAGAGACAGAGAGAGAGAGAGAGAGAGTAGTTGATATTCTGAGAAAACTAGGACAAAATAAAGAACAGACAGAAAAAAAATGAGAGGGGTATAAGGGAAAAAAATAGGAAGAGGGTTATAGAAAGGGAGGGAGAGAAGTTAAGAAAAGTAATCCATTTGATGATGAAAATTGTGTGATGTTTTCAGTTCCTACACCATATGACTGCAACTTCGAGAGCGGTTTCTGTAGCTGGGCTCAGGACTTCAATGACCAGTTCAACTGGACGCGCCTTCAGGGTCCTACCGGAACTCTGCAGACTGGCCCTATTGCTGATCACACACTGGGGACAGGTGAACTTCATGGAGTTTTTGTCAAACTATTTCAGTTTAAGTACTGCATAATATACAGTCGAACCTGCCCCGACGGCCACCTCTATAAGACGGCCACCTGTACAAACGGCCACTTTCCATTTCCCCACTTGCCTTTTTTCTATATAATTTAACTGTGTAAAACGGGCACCTGTTCTACGTGGCTGCGGCCATCATATTTTTAACACACAACTCCTATCGCACTAAGCAATAACACCTGTCTTAGACGGCCATCTTAGTGACTCCAGTATGTTTTGTCATAAATTGTGCATTGGCCCCTGGCGTTGTGGGCGAGCCGTCATAATCCAGTCACCTGTCATTGTTGTTAGGTAGTCCCTCCAACCGATCATGTTGCGTAGGCCCCTCCCACTGTTGACCAACAGGTAACAAATTTTCAGTTGCTGGTGAGGTAAGCATGTGATCCCTCAAAAGCCATAAGCCCCGCCCAGAACTAATACACAAATCGTAAGTGAGATGAGTGGTCACTGTTTACCCAGTCTGTAACAAAGTAACAATGGACGTCAACATGAGCTTGTGACTGACGCGTCGCTCGTTCTCCTAGTGGTGGTTACCCATGTGTTTGTTTTTCCGTCGCACTCGCTCCTCCATGTCAGACCTATTTCGTTTTATTGTCACCCTTTCACGAAAGAAGTAACAAAAGAAAAATAAAGAACCCCCCCCACCAGCAAAAACAACAACAACAACAATAACAACAACAACAATGTGGCTACCTTCGGTTTGGACCTAAAAAGGGAATGGTTTATTTTCTTCATTTTGATCAGACCTGCCTAAGACGGCCATCTGTCTAATACGGCCACTTTTCTCTTTGACAATGGGTGGCCGTCTTACACCGGTTCGACTGTACTCACCTATAACACAACCTCGTATATAATACGGGGGTTATACTTTAACTCTGAAAATCAGCCCATTTTTTAAAGTTTTTTGTTGTGTGTAAAATGCAGAGTGAAATGTGCTAGAATGGGATCAACATGCGTGAAATCAAGTACTGGTCAACATCAAATAAAGTTTAAAAATAATAGATCAGCAGGTTAATGAAGAAAAATCTTCAAAGCAGGGAAAGAAATGGTGAAATATGATTACCGATGTCTATTTCAGATGTGGCCTTAAAGAAAAAATAGAATAGAAGAAGAAGAAGAAGAAGAAGAAGAAGAAGAAGAAGAAGAAGAAGAAGAAGAAAAAGAAGAAGAAAATTAGAAATACAGTCTTTTTGGTGAGAGCTTGATTCCTCTATCATTAAGCTGGGATGCCCCAAATACCTTACACACCTAAAAATCCATGTAAGATAAAATAAGATAAATCTTTATTGTCCAGACACAAACGTGTGTGCTCACCCACACACACATACTCTCTCACGTATCCTCCCTTCCTCACACACATACACATAATATAATATGATTACACTCACAAACAGACCCACAGCTAGACATACACATATGATGTAAGTAAACAATTATTGGTGACAGTAATATTGTATAAGCCAGATACATAACAAGAGGCTAAAGCAGCACCTGGACATGGATGGCTGGTGCCTCTATAAATAAATCATTGATGGTCTAGCCAGATACATAACCAGTATTTTGATAGTAATTTGATAATATTCTTATAGTAATTTAACCCTATCCGTACGCCCTGGGGTCATTTTGTACCCCCTGGGTTGTATTCTTCACATTTTTAGAATACTTCTAGTACAAAGATCTCTCTGAAAGTTTCAATATTTCTCAAAAAAGCATTTTGACAGACTGCTATGCAAAGCGTACGGATTGGATTAACAAGTAAATTTCCTCTTTGAAAGTGGTGACACAGAGTTCCCCATGTCGTATGGATACGACAGTAAAACATGACGTACGGATAGGGTTAATTGTATTCTGATAGTAATTCATTAGAATTCTGCTAGTAATTTGATAGTATTCTGATACTCACTTATTCGGATTCCCCCCCAGACAAAGGCTGGTACATCTTCATGGAAGCGTCTTCCCCAAGAAAGGCAAACGACACCACACGTCTGCTCAGCCCCAGCATCGGCCCAGGCATCCGCTGTTTCCGTTTTTTCTACTACATGTACGGCCAGAGTGTGTACCAGCTCAACGCGTACGTGAAAGAGGGCAGCACCATGACTCAGATCTTCAGCAGGCAGGGAGACATCGCTCAGAGTTGGCTCAGTGCCTCCATACCCGTGAACCGCACTCAGAATTATCAGGTGTGCATCTCCTCTAGAAATGTAATTGCTGAAGACAGTTTGTATAAAATGAGTCTGATACTGAAAAAAGAACAGTCTCAATAACTGCCAAAATTAAAGTTCTAAAAGGCCATGAATGTTTGACAATTTCCAAGAAAGTGAAAACGAAATGTGTTTTTTGGGGGAGCCTGTTCAGAATTTGAAGGAAGGAAAAGAAATCATCAAATGAGGTATCGGTGGTACTGAAAAAAAGCCTACGTATGTTGCTCCCTTATAAAAAATAATTAGAAAGAGACAAATGGAGTTCCTGAGATGTTTGAATTGACATAAAGGCCTTGAACATTTCTCTCACTGGAAAAATGAAAGGTAAATGAGGCAGGAGTAAACCCAAAGCAACTTACTTGGAAAATATCAACAGATGGATGACATTGAAAGAACAGGATAATAGTTTTTTTTTTGGAGAGCATTGGAGTGGAGAAATGCATGGCGAATGGTGTAAAGGGAAGAAATAGGTCACCTCTTTTTTTTCTAAAACCTATGCTGAGGTTGATCTGTGGGTATTCAATAAAAACCAGGAGTCGATATGCATTATTAATTGTAAAACAGTAAAAATGTCCATGCACTGCTGACAGACTTAAGGGTTTTCTTTTATCATTTCAATAAGAAAGGTTTTTTAGATAGGTAGATGAACAATTTTTAAGAAATCAGTTGCATAGCATGATTAGGGAATAACAACATTGATTTGCTTCTCTGATTGATTTTAAAGGCAATTGATAGCACTTGTTGCTTTCCATCAGCTTGTCTTAGAGGCCGTGAGGGGCAAAAGCTACTCCGGAGACATAGCGGTGGACGACATCACAGTCCCGACTGGCCCCTGCTCTGAACTCAATCCTGAAGGTTCGTTCATTAATTACTTAACCCTATCTGTACGCCTTGGGGTTATTTTGTACCCCTGGGGTTGTGTTCTTCACATTTTAAAATACTTCCAGTATGAAGATCTCTTTGAGACGTTCAGCATTTCTCAAAAAAATCATTTTGACAGACTGCTATGCAAAGCGTACGGATCGGATCGGATTAACGAGTACTTTTCCTCTTTGGAAAGTGGTGGCACAGAGTTCCCCACGTCGTATGGATACGATAGTAAAACAGGACTCGAGATGAACTGACAGAATTTGCAGCATCTGCTAGGGTCAAAGGAAGAGATTTTTTGATCAACATGGCTGGGTTTTTTAGTTTGGAAATACAGTAAAAATTGCCCAAGACAGTCATTCATTGTTGAGAAGAAAAGTGGTTATTTAGTGAGGTGGGCATCTTGCACAGTGTCATTATAATATTTCTGTAAAGGCAAGGGTAGAAGAAGTGGGAAGTGATGTTTGAACAAGTAATTTTCACAGACAGGTTGTCATTAGAGCAAGTTTAACTGTAGGCCTAGTCAGATACACTTTGCCTCTTTTAGGGGGAGCAATTGGACAGATCACAGTCAAGTGAAGCTCAAAGCCATTCACCTTGTTGTGTGTATATAAATGATTCAGTCTTACTATAATATGAGTGTAAAGGATGAATCTAAAAAGAAAAAGTTTCTCTTTCCTGGTTTGAGCACCTACAGAAAAAATTGAAGTTCAAAAGTTAAAATATACTTAGATGGGAGGTCACTGGGGTGTGTATTTGAGCAAGGCATGATAGCCCTAGCTGAAAAACAGGGTGCTGCACAGTGGCAACAACAGTAGTGTGTGCATTATTTATACTTTTGATGTTGTGTATTATTCATGTATTCATGTACATATTTATTAATTTATGTATTTATTTACAATGTACTTGTGTACTTATGTACGCTATTGTAAAACAAATTTCCCAAGGGAAACAGTATAAAAGAATTCATTCATTCATTCATTCATTCAGTGTTTTCACTGCAGTGATGTGAAAAAATTGTCTCCCCTCTTAGCTGGCCTGGTATTGTGCACATTCGAGAAGCGAGACCCCAGCCAACAGTTGTGTGGTTACCAGAACGACCCAAATGCCGACTTCCAGTGGCAGGTACATAGTGGTTCTACAGGCACACGGCAGACTGGACCTTACACTGACCACACCTATGGCTCCTTCAGTGGGCACTACATCTACACTGAGGGATCTTCACGTAAACAGAACGACACAGCCCGAATCATCAGGTAACTTTGTCTGTGTTCTTCTTAGAAAACTCACTATATCGTAAAGGACATAATAAAATTACAGAAGTAATGTTTTTGTTCCGGAGAAGACTTAATAAAAAACCAATGTTTATTTAGCTCTTTTCGTACTTTGATTTATTGTTGAAGCTAGATGCAATGAGCACCAAATGCAGATAAACTGGCGCGAGGTATTGAACGAGTTAAGCCAACTTTATGACTTCTTGAAAAGTGAAAAATGTCTCTCTAGAATTGATTTTTTAAAAGTATATGCATTCTGTATTTATATAAATAATTTTAGTCATGGAAACTGCATTTTGTGTGTGTTTGTGTGTGTGTGTGTGTGTGTGTGTGTGTGTGTAAGTGTTTGTGTGTGTGTGTGTGTGTGTGTGTGTGTGTGTGTGTGTGTGTGTGTGTGTGTGTGTGTGGACAATAAAGAGTTACCTTATCTTACTTTACCTTACCTTGCCTTACCTCACTTAACCTCACCTCACCTCACCTTACCCAATCCCACCCCACCCCACCTCACCTCACCTCACCTCACCTCACCTCACCTCACCTCACCTCACCTCACCTCACCTCACCTCACCTCACCTCAATTCACTTAACCTCACCTCACCCGACCCCACCCACCTCATCTTACCTCACTGAACTTCACCTCAATTCCCTTAACCTCACCTCACCCGACCCCACCCCACCTTCTGTTCCCAGCCCCGTGTACACAAGCAGCCAGGCGACCCAGCACTGCCTGATCTTCTACTACCACATGTACGGCTCAGACATCGGCACGCTCAATGTGTACCAAGTCCCTGCCACCATGACCAGTAACCCTGGCTCACCCAAGTGGTCTATTTCATATGATGTGGGCGCAGGATGGAAGAAGGGCGAGGTGAACCTTGACCTGCAGGGCAACTATCAGGTGCGTCCCCTAGACAACTGTCTTGTAGAATTATTTATTATGTTTAGCGCTATGGACATATCATCATCATCATCATCATCATCATCATCATCATCATCATCATCATCATCATTATCATCATCATCATCATCATAATTGTAAACAGCAAGGGATAAAAAAAGGGTTGAGACTTGTAGAATTTCCAAGAAAATTTTATAAAGGTTCATCGTTTCGCTCGATCACGGGCTTCATCAGGAACATACAAAAAATCATCATCATCATCATCATTGTCATCATCAATGCCTTTATTCTCACCCCTGACCAAGGTATAGGCCTAGAACTAGCATTTTCTACATTCCCCTTGCTTTTATACGTGGAGGGTGAACAATCAGAAAATCAGTCAGAAAATGAATCAGTGCCTTTGAGCTGGAATGCTACAGAAAGATGTTGCAAATGCCCTGGATATCTCAAAAGAAAAACGCGCGATCCTAGAAAGATTATGCACACAACAAAATTGGCTTTTGAACACAAAATTGGATGCCAGCATTCACCTCAGCTTTACCTTCCCGCCCAAGACACCATCAGTCCAGCTGGATGTTCTACCTCTTTCCCTCTTTCTATTTGTTATTGCTTCTAAAATGTTTATTTCGAGACTTTTCATATCATTGTGTAAGTGTTTGAAACGTTTTTGTATTCTCGACTTTATTGTATTCAAAAACTAACAATCAAAGTTTGCTCCTTTCTGTGCAGCAGTGGGCAATATTATATTGATTAAAATTATTTTTTTTAAATGTATTTTTTCAGCTCATCTTTGAAGGCATCATAGGTACAGGCATCCGAAGCGACATTGGAGTGGATGACATCAGGGTTAGGCCAGGATCGTGTCCCAATACAAGTATGTTGGCATTCTGTGGATAAATGAATGTGACTTTTGCTTGCCTTGCTCTCTTTCTGGGCTTGTTGATACTTGGAAGAGTTCTTGCTTTTTTGTCACAGCTGTATTAATCTGATCAAACAAACAAAAACCAAAACACCCAGCTATTTTTAAAATCTCATAGTGACCTCTTTTTGTGACATTCTCAGGTCATTCTCTCTTACAGGCTCTTCTTGTTCTTGTTCTTGTTCTGGTTCTTGTTCTTGTTCTTGTTCTGGTTCTTGTTCTTGTTCTTGTTCTGGTTCTTGTTCTTGTTCTTGTTCTTGTTCTCCTCCTCCTCCTCCTCCTCCTCCTCCTCCTCCTCCTCCTCCTCCTCCTCCTCCTCCTCCTCCTCCTCCTCCTCCTCCTCCTATTTGTATTATTATCTTTGTTATTTTTTATATCTTTCTTAGTCTTATTCTTATTATCATCCTCTGTGTGTACCCCTAGAGCTGTGTAGCTTCACCAAGGACACATGCTTGTGGCAGAATGTCAAGGACGGCTCTGACGACTTTGATTGGATACGAGGTCATGGCTCCACCGCCTCATACCAAACTGGACCCAGCACTGACCACACCTCGGCCGCTGGATCTGGCTCATATATGTACATCGAGAGCTCTCAGAAGTTGAAAGGACAGCGTGCAAGGCTCATCAGCCAGGTGTGTGAAGTTCTCCATCTACCTCTCTTTTGATTTATCTCTCTCTCTCTCTCTGTCTCTTTGTCTCTCTGTTACTGTCTCTTTCTCTCTCCCTCTCTCTCTCTCTTGCTCTATTGTTTTTTTCCCTCTTACAGTCTGTATGTTTTTGCCTTTCTGTCTGGCTGTTTGTCTGTCTGTATCTCTCATACTATATTGCAATCTTTCTCTCTTGCTGTTTTTCTCTCACTCTCTCTCTCTCTCACTCTCTTTCTCTCTCTCTCACTCTCTTTCTCTCTTTTGTTCTGTTTTTCTCCTGCTATCTCGCCCTCTCTTGCTCTATCATTCTTTTCGTCTCATGCTCTCTCTCTCTCTCTCTCTCTCTCTCTCTCTCTCTCTCTCTCTCTCTCTTTCTCTTTCTCTCTCTCTCTCTTTCTCTTTCTCTCTCTCTTTCTCTCTCTCTCTCTCTTTTTCTCTCTATTGTTCTGTTTCTCTCCTGCTATATCTCTTTTGCCTTATCATTCTTTTTCTCTCTTGCTCTCTCTCTCTCTCTGTCTCTGTCTCTGTCTCTCCCTCTCCATCTCTCTCTCTCTATCATGTCATATGCATTTATAAATCATTTGGCCCCTCACTAAAAATCATACACGTATGAAAAAAAAGAAGAAAAAAAGAAAAAAAGAAAAGAAAATCAGCATAATGTCAGAGTTGTGTGCCCTCAGGTGTTCCCTCCGGTACAAGACCAGGACTATTGTCTGTGGTTCTGGTACCACATGTATGGCGCAGACATCGGCACTCTCAGAGTGATCGTGATGAACAACGCTAGCTACGACGTGATAGCGTCCGACGCAACAGTGTGGGAGCTACAGGGAGCCTCCGGGGATCAATGGATGCCGGCTCAAGTCAACATCAGCCGGACGTACACCAAGAAACCTTTTGTGGTGAGCGTCGTTGTGTGTGTCATTGTGTGTGTCATTGTGTGTGTCATTGTGTGTGTCATGGGGCATTTGCGTCGGTACGTTTCTGTGTATCCTGGTGTGTCTTTTTGTGTTTGTCTTTCTGTTTGTTTCTCTGTGTGTTTCTGTGTGTTTCTGTGTGTGTTTCTGTGTGTTTCTGTTGTGTAGCTCTCTGTGTCTCTCTGTATGTTTCTATGTGTGTGCCTGTGTGTGTATTTTTGTGTGTGTCTCTGTGTGTGTTAATTCTGTGTGTTTTTGAAAACCTTAGTAAGAATTTTAAGGTACTTGCAACACATTTAGGTCAAATAAGAGCCGAAGATTATTGAGATTACTGGAGAGTAATATTAAAAAAAGGGAAGAGGAGAGATAATATGATAAATTTTGACAGGATGGAAGGAGCAAACCTCATTAGAACACCCACTAACCCCCTACATTTTTCTGTGTGTGAGCCTGTGTGAGCTCAATTTGTAATGAGCGGGAAATTGTCCCCGTAAAATGTAACCTAGATTTTCTTAAACCTGTGAATTTCTGACTCCTCAGCTCCAAGTGACTATAACTTGAACCAAAGCAGCAAGAGCTGGACTGAAATTATTCCCGTGCTCTTGTATAGCTTAAACAGATCTTTCATTCAACTTGTAGTAGATGACACATCTACTGACTAGATGATGCATTGTAGTTTTTTTCTTATTGTCCCCATTTTCCATAAATATCTGCTCTCCTGTACTCTACTGCATCCTCATGTTGTATCAAATCTTTTTTCTTTCCCAAAAATTTTGGAGAGTAATACTTGCTTATAGCTTGAAACATATATCTCTTTTATGTCAAAATTGCTAAAGTATTCATGTTTCAAATTGAACTTGCTGTGTGTGAACTTGTGTCTGCCCTGTTTATGACGAGTGGGGAAACTGTTTCCATCTGAAGAAGACATTCAATTATTTCTTGATATGCTCATAACAGAAAATTAATGTTAGAAAGGACAAAGCAGGGAATAAGCTTACTACTTGTATGAGTTTAGGAACATAGTGTACATAGTGTATTGTAAAGCGCTCAGAGCCTGTGTACTTTAATTGGGATTGAGCGCATATAAATGTAATTTATTATTATTATTATTATTATTATTATTATTATTATTATTATTATTATTATTATTATTATTATTATTATTATTATTATTATTATTGTTATTATTATTGTCCAAATGTGACATGTGACTCATTTTGACTGAGCAACATTCTTTTCCCTGCACCACCAGGTGATCTTGGAAGGCGTAGAAGGGAGTGGTTACCGTGGTGACATTGCCATTGACGACACCAGCATCTCAGCCATGAGCTGTAGGACCAAGCCAGACAACGCTCAGCCAATAATTGATGGTAGTCTCCCCACTCTCTGTTTTCTATTATTACTTCTGACTTAGTGCGTAGTCATATTGGGGCATAAGTGTTTTGCTGGAAGAGATGGAGAGATAGAGTGACAGAGAAAAATAGTTACAGAGAGAGAGAGAGTAAAAAGAGAGAGGGAGTAAACAGAGAGAGAGAGAGAGAGAGAGAGAGAGAGAGAGAGAGAGAGAGAGAGAGAGAGAGAGAGAGAGAGAGAGAGAGAAACAGACCGACAGACAGACAGACAGACAGACAGACAGACAGACAGACAGACAGATAGACAGACAGACAGACAGACAGACAGACAGACAGACAGACAGACAGACAGACAGACAGACAGACAGACAGACAGACAGACGGACAGGCAAAGAGAGAGGGGGTGGGACAAGAGAGTTTATATGTACCAGCGGTATTCGTCGCTCTTCTGCAATTTGGTCAGGTTCTTCCTGTTTGTAACATTTTATTTGTAATTGTTTCTGTCATTGTCTTTGTCATTAGTTTGATCAATATCTTTGTAATTCTTTTTAGCATTTTTTTTCATTGTCCTCATTATTGTCTTTGAGATTGTTTTGGGGGATTTCTTTGTCATTATTTTAAGCATTTTTTGTTGCATTTTTTGTTGCATTCTTCATTATAGTCTTTGGGATTGTTTTTGGCAATCTCTGTCTTTCTGTGTTTTATAATAGTTTGCCCTTCACCCTCTCAGCCCAAGGTCAGGCCAGCTGCACTTTTGACCAGAACAGTACTTGTGACTGGACACAGTCTGTCTACAGCGATGTCCAGTGGCAGCTGACCTCTGTGGCCACAGCTTCCACTGGCACCGGACCCAGACAAGACCACACAGGACAGGGTCAGTGGACATTTTAGCCAGGAGATAGTCATGCTCATCCTGTCATTGACATGCTTGCTCTAAGAGACATAAGTTGAAGATTACAATGGGAAAAATAACAAAATTTCAGTTTTATAATTATTTTGCTTTCTACCACCTGAAAAATTCATGACACTATGGGGTATAAGTCACAAAGATTGATGGGATGTACAGAAAGGTGGGTAGACTTGAAATACTATCAGAGGCTAGGCTGGGATAGGGAAAGATGGAAAGTGTTTGTGGCGTATACCCTTATGCATGGTGAGAAAGGCAGTGATGATGAGGATGATATATATTTTTGTCTAAGAGAACGTAAAACTTGTACAAAAGTTTAAAAAAACCAAAAAAACCTGCAGGTTTGGGCTATTTCAGGAGGCTGATTCATCTATATTTTTACTATAAGAGCGCAAAACTTGGACTATGCCAAATGAACGAAATGTTGGTCTTAGCTGTTTCAAGAGGCTTATTACATTATTTTAGATGACCTGAGTGTAAAAATTTTACAGAAATAAAAGAATAAACTGCTGGTCTTAGCTGGTTCAGAAGGCTATTACAACTATTTTTACTACCAGAGCATAAAACTTGTACAAAACCAAATGAATAAAATGTTGGTCTTAACTGTTTCTAGAGGCTTATTACACCTATTTTTGATGATCAGAGTGTAAAATGTTGTACTAAACTAAAAGAATAATAATAATAATAATAGATAGCATTTGTATAGCGCATATCCCCGCTCAACAGCAGACTCTATGCGCTTTAAACTATATTATTACCCCAGCAGACCATAAGAACACTCCGAAACATTCTCAGCTTCCCGGGAAGCATACAGTGCAAGCAGCTGATTAAGCGCTCAAACACTAACAAACTGACAAGATCTTTCGCTGTCTATAGCAGGGTACCCATTCCCACCTGGGTGAAGTGAGGAAAATTCGTGTAAAGTGCCTTTCCCAAGGACACAACATCGGGTCCCTGACGGGATTCGAACCCACGACCTTACGGTTGCGAGTCCGAGAGCCTAAAATAAACTGTTGGTTTTGGCTATTTCAGGTGGCTATTACATCTATCTGGAGGCATCGGGAATACAAGTCCATGACGCTGCAATCCTGAAGTCACCTTTGTTGCCCCCAACAACTGGTGTCAGCTGCTTCTCCTTCTGGTGAGTTCACTATCAGTACACAGGATTTATTTCATGTTCTAAAAATCCAATATTGAGATATTTTTACTTTTGCTTATCAAGTAATAATGTAGATGTAAGTTGGCACTGCTTTTTCTCCACATCAAAAATGTAAAAAAAAAATGACTTGTACTATTGTCGACCTATTAAGACCATGATGATATGATGTAAGACCATGATGATATGATGTTTGCTTCAACAGAATGGACATTGTGCTTAAAAAAACATGAGATCAACAAGATGAGATAAGTATATAGGAAACTTCCTCTTGTTTCCTTGTTTCCGCAGGTACCACATGTACGGGACATCTGTTGGTCGCCTGATGCTCATCAGCACTGTTGGCCGAGTGAGTTCGGTGGTGTGGCAGAGAGACGGTTCCCAAGGCAACAAGTGGATGCAGGCAGCCGTGACTGTCCACAGTCTGTCCAACTATCAGGTAACTGCCAGCAGGAAAAAGCTGCAAACAACAGTGGAACCTGCTCTAATGGCCACCTGTATACTCCTGTACCAAGGCAGAGCGACATAGCTGCACTTTTTACGATTTTGAGTTACGTCGCGCTGCCATTGGAAATATGGGCATTGCCCTTCAGTAACGTCTATTTGCCATAGTGAGATATCCTATTTGTAGTGCAGGTACGTCTTCCTGCCTTTGACACAAGACAAAATGAAGAATGGGTATAGGCGTCCATTTAAATGAATATGCCAAAATTAATAATTTTTGCAGATACGTCGGTCTGCCTTGGCACGGTAGCACAAGACTATTGCATGTTAAAACGGCCATTTCCCACTTCCTCCTTTGCATGTTTTTGTTCTTTACAATGACACTGTGTAAAATGACCACTTGTCTAAGACGCCCACTTTTCTCCTTGAGGATGGGTGGCCGTCTTAGACAGTTTTGACTGTTTTTAGTATTTTTTGTTGCAAGTCCTGATCTGGTGCCAGATATATGTGTGAGTTACAAGGAAAGTGTGTTATCATGGTAGTATTTGATATGCTGCAAGAAGAACACAACAGGAAAAAGGAGAATTGTTTAGAATTTGATGATGATGGTGATGATGATGATGATGATGATGATGATGATGGTGAGGATAATGATGATGAGGATGATGATGACGATGATATCCTACAAAGAAAATTGAATGAACTATAAACTTTACTGGATTTGTTTTCTGCTCCTTTTCTTTTTCTCCTGATCCATGTTTCGTGGTTGTGTTTCAGCTCTACCTTCAGGCTCAGCGGGGCACCGGCTACTCTGGAGATATTGCTGTTGATGATCTTAGGTTTGAGGCTAAGGCTTGTCCACACAAAGGTGACTTGTAGTGCTGATGTGCATAGAGTAAAGTTTAACCCCCCTCCTCCTCCCCCCATGTCTTTGTGTCTTATTAAAAACACAACAAGCTGTTTCCTGTTCATATAAGCCATAAGCATCAACTTCAGTGTGATCCATGTGTCGACCCCAAACAGCACACTTCTAGGTCAAGCACACTCAACATGGTGTGTGTATGTGTGTTATTATTAATATTACTCATTTTCTCGGAGTCATTGGACAATTTGAAACTCTTCTTTTTCAATTTTTCTTCTCCTTCTGTCTTTGTGAAGCTATGAAGTGGTCTGTACTTTCCTTTTTCCTTTTGTCCTACCACACTAGTTTACCAAAAATGTGGCCTGTTCTTTTTTTGTTCCATTTCTCCCACTAAATTGCAGATGGTTAGCTGGTGTTACTGTAAGGGCTTTCTTCTTTTCGTTCCCTCTTTTGCCTCTGTTTATCAGTCTTGTTTTTCCTCTGCTCTAAGTGGATGTTCTTCCCTTTTCTTAACACTTCGCGGTCACTTAGCGCAATAATGTGCCAGTGGAAATGATCCATTCTGGTCGGCCTGAGAAGTCCATTGCAGTCACTCTCCTGGCTTTGTGACCAGATGTGGTATTTTGTACAGCTGGCTGTGTGACTGCAAAGTGTTAACTGAAACAACAATACTCCATTGTTGACCTGTCTTGTACCTGTGTCCCCAGCCGTGTGTGACTTTGAGGATGGCTTCTGTGGCTACGAGCAAGTGCAAGATGACAACTTTGACTGGATCCGAACTAGCAAGGCCACACAACGTGTTGGTACAGGTCCCGTCATTGACCACTCTTTGGGATCTGCTCAAGGTCAGAGACTCACACTTGCCACTTGCAGACAGACAGACGAAGAAACAGACGGACGGACAGAAGGACAGATAGACAGACAGATAAATACCAGTGTCAACATTTTAACTTGAACTTTTCTTCTGTAAATGCATTTGTTGATCAGATATTTTAAGCCCCCGTCAACACATTTCTTTTCTTCTGTGTGAGGCTAGAAAAAAATAAAACGTTGATAAATATCATTGTTGGCATTTCCACTGTTTCTTCTATATGAGGGAGACATGTTTATATATGATATCAATGTTGACAATTCTGTTGTTTCTTCTATGTAGATAATTAGTTGATATTGGTTCCGGCATTTGCACTGTTTCCTCTTTATTTACAGATAAATGTCAATGCAGACATTTGTAGCCTACTGTATTTTCTATGTAGATTAATATCTGTACAGACATTTCTGCTGTATGGGACGGACAAATATATCAGTAGCTACACATCAGTGTGGACAGATTTTCTACTATATCAGACAGATAAACATATGAATAATATATACATATTATCATGTCAGTGCTAACATTTCTACTGTTTGTCAGTAAAAATGAATTACGTTGATAACCATTTGTCCGTCATTGTCTGATGATGACCATAATATAGATAACAGTAACTATCCATGAATTCTTCATCTTCTCTCCATAAAGTTGTCAGCCTTTCCCTCACTTTATAAACAATACAAATATATTTGGAAAATGTGCTCAGGGCACTACGTGTACATCGAGGCGGCCAAACCCAGAAAGGCCGGGGACCGGGCTCGTCTCATCTCCCCTGTGTATCCCGGTGGAGGGAAACAGTGCCTGCAGTTCTACTACTACATGCACGGCTCTGCCATGGGCTACCTGCTGGTCTACGTGCACAATGTGGGGCAGACAGAGCTGGGACCTCGCATCATCTCCAAGCACGGTGATCAGGGAAACACTTGGCTGCTCACACAGGCTACCATCAGCAAAGACACGCCGTATCAGGTACCGTTATTTCGCAGTGTGAGTTGTAGGGGGTCCTGCTTCCATACTATCCTGTCGATTTTGTCATGCCATTTCAGGTACCGTTATTTCGCAGTGTGGGTTGTTGGGGGTCCTGCTTCCATACTATCCTGTCAGTTTTATCTTTCCATATGCCATATCAGGCACTGTTATTTTGCAGTGTGGGTTGTTGGGGGTCCTGCTTCTATACTATCCTGTCAGTTTTATCTTTCCATATGCCATATCAGGTACTCTTATTTTGCAGTGTGGGTTGTTGGGGGGTCCTGCTTCTATACTATCCTGTCAGTTTTATCTTTCCATATGCCATATCAGGTACTGTTATTTCGTAGAGTGGGTTGTTAGGGTCCTGCTTCCATACTATCCTGTCAGTTTTGTCATGCCATATCAGGTACCGTTATTCCACAAAATGGGTGGTTGAAGAGTGGGTGTATCTGGTGGATTCTGCTTTGTTTACTGTTCTTCCATAGGATATGTTGTACCATGTTCCTGGTAGCTTCTACTTTTTCAATGTTTCTCTTTCATTTCCGTCTTTCTTTCTGTCTATGTTGCTCTTCACAGCAGTAAATGACAACTATCATGTCAATGTGCTTGCCTTTTTCTAAAAGTTAAGTTTTTTTAGGAGAGGTTTTACGATGCTCTCAGCTGCATAAGTTCTAAAACTTATACAAAAACTAAACTTACTTTGGGATAATAAGGAACACTGATATTTTCTTCTGTCTCTATCCTTTGGATGCCACATTAATAATTAATCAATGAAAAGCCTTGATCTTACTGATTAAAAGACTATCTATATTAATGACAAAACGTTTTGATTAATAAAAAAACTTAATACCTTTGAATATTTTAGAATTATCTACTTAATTTTTAAAAAAATGCTGTATTTAATCTCAGATTTATATTTACTATGATGAGTAAAAGGGTTGGGTAAAGTTTAGTCTTAAAAAGCGAGAACAGGATAGATGCTAATTTAAGACACTCTCTTCTTGCTTCTCAGCTCATCTTTGAAGGCATCGTTGGATCGAACAGCTCTAGCGACATTGCAGTGGACGATATCCAGATCCTGCCTCACGTCTGCCCAGACCCTGTGAGCTGTGACTTTGAGAATGGTTTCTGCACTTTCCGGAACCGCAAGGACGATAACTACGACTGGATCCGGAGTTCCCCTCAGGATGGCCGATACTCAAGCTCTGCGCCTGCCGTGGACCACACAACCAGTTCAATTAGTGGTATGTATCATGTATGTTCTGTTAAGAGGGTGCGGTGGGGGAGTGGTTAGTGCGCTCGTCTCTGAAGCGGAAAGTCCGGGTTCGAGCCTCGGTTCGGACACGCATTTTTTACGCCCCCTCCTGCCCACCCAGCAGTAATGGGCACTTGATTTGGAGTTGGGGAAGTACAGGCGGCCTGGAAAGGAATTGGCCACCCTACCACAACATGCCAAAGGCCCAGGAAGTTGTCCCACTAACAAGACCTTATGCAGTTGGAAGCGCCGTAAAACCTCTACAAAATAAAAAAAAGGCAATCCCCAATGTCCTGATCGGATGTGGGAACAACTTTACTTTTTATGTTCTGTTAGGCAAGTGCGTAATATTGGCTGGCTGTTCAGATGAACTGAGCCTCACATTTTAAATTAAAAAGTTTTATTGCACTTTCTTTATGCTCTAACAATATTTTGTCGGAATTAAAATTCTAAAAGCTTAAAAAAGAAGAAAAATATACATAAAATGGGTACACTTGTTAAAAAAATCCAACAGTTTTTTTCTCTCTCCTGAAAAATTTTGCTTTCTGGGCTTAAGACAGTTGAACAACTTGCCGGACGATAAATAAATTACTCTGATCCCTTCTGGAATGAAAATTATGCCAAAAATAAAAAGTACACTTTATGATCTGTTTATCTAGAATACTTTTCTCAGATCTTGTCTTTTCTCAGCTTCTTCTTCAAATGTTGAAATTGACCATGGAGATCATGGTTTGCCACTCCTTTCCCTGCTCTGATGCACTTAGGTGTGGGGGTTGTTTTTAATTTGTTTCCTTTTCTTCATTATCAAAAAACTATTTATTTATTTTTTATTTTTTTTATTTGGGGATGTTTAAAAAAATGATTCTGGACATCCCTTAAGATAGATTGTCTTTTCACTATGCTTTTTTTTTCTTTTTTTCTTGGGGGGGGGGGGTTGTCTTAGTTTCCACATTTTGGTTTCTTGGCGTTCCTGAAGCCAGCTGCTGATGTTGTTGTGCTTTTGTCCCCAGGTTCCTACGCCCTCACCACCATCCCCTCATCTTCTCCGGCCATGGCAAATGCTGTGCTGGTCAGTGAGTTGAGCCCAGATACCCTCGGCAAATGTCTGCGCTTTGCCTACAGCATTTATGGAGATGGTGAGCACAAATTCTTATCTTTTGGCTGCCCATCGATATCGATGATGACTAAAACAGTATGCATAATACAGCTTTGCTTGGGTGGTAGATATGGAGGAAATAGATTGTCCAAGTATTATTTTCCTTTCTTCACATCCTAATTTCTGTAATTGTTACTTAACTCTTTATCTCTGAAGGGTTTAACCCATTACGCGGGGTCCTTTTTCGGTACTAAATGTAAAAATGATAAAAACGTCACTAATTGGGTCATTAAATCAAAACATGTGAACCAACTTTGATAAATCTTCATCTGATGAATGAACGTCCAGTAAGAGAGACCTGTTTTGAGGAAAAAACAACTTCTTTTTAAAAAGTTGTTAATTGTCTCTCCTTGTTTACTTGATCACACTGAGATAAAAAGTCCTGGTTCCTGAAACATTGTGACTATTATAGTGTTCTAGAGGTTTTCAACTCATTTTTTATTTGTATACTTTATGGAGTGAGGGAAATGCTGATAACTTTATGTAAAGAAGATGAAGAATCCATGGTCAGTTACGGATATCTAAATTATGGTCATCATCAGACATTAACGGACAAACTGTTATCATCATTATTATCCATTGATACCTGCAGGTGCCCTCCATGTGTACCTAGACACTCCTGCCAAGAACGTAACGCTGTTACAGATGACCAACGCCAATGGACAAGACAAATCCTTGCAGTGGAAAACAACAGAACTGGATATCAAGTCAGCTGTTCCGTTCTACCTAGCGTTCGAAGCCTCACGGCCCCTTGTGGGCACAGTGACTGTTGTCGTTGATGATGTTCAGCTTTTGGCGGGAGTCTGCCAGAGTCAGACCACAGCACCTCCCCTTCCTACCCCGACTCTGCCAGGTGAGCGTGTTTTGTAGCTGTTATCTTCTTTATATCGTTACACATCAGGATAATCACAGCCTGCTGCTTTATGCTCCTGTAAGACCTTTGGCGCTCATATGACCTTATGCACTTGCAAGCGCCATAAAACCTCTACGAAAAATAACTAAAACTGTAAGACACAGCCCCAACTCAGCCACACTGTGACTCCCACGGTAACCCTAGGTCTGCGTACTAGGTCAATCACATTTGATATGAGGGCTTTACTTTTAGCCTTATAACATCATTTCTTCTGTTGTTTTCTCTTTCTTTCCACAAGGTATCATCATGAACCAACAAGTAATAGAAATCATCAAGAGCATGACTATTTTGAGGTGGACTATTTAAGAGAAGGGAGAGCAAAAAAAAAAGGGGGGGGGGGGGAGAGAGAAAGAGAGAGAGAAAAAAAAAAAAAAAGGGGGGGGGGGGGAGTAACAGATATGGACTTTCTGAATTGTGAGGGTTCCTGTTCTTCAACCAAACAAATAATCAAAATAAACACGTTCTCTTTATGTATCTCCAGCTTTACTGACAATCCTGTTATATGACTTTGAGAAGGAAGGAGAGAGGGAGAAGTAGAGGACAAAATAACAGAACTTTTCAGGCTGTGAGGATTCCTGCTCTTCAATCAAATAGCCAAACAAAATAACAATGTAACTGTAGCTAACAAGGTCTATAACTTCTCTTCCTCCTTGGATGTTAAAGGTTATCATGTACGCAAATTATTATAATCATTATTATTATATATTCCTAGCTTTACTGACAGTCCTGTCATGTGACTTTGAGGTGCGTGGGTCTCTGCACACCTGTAGCTGGAAACAAGACAAACAGGATGACTTTGACTGGACCTGGACTTCAGGAAGAATAGATTCCTTCAACACTGGACCCTTGTCTGATCACACCTTGGATAACGGGAAAGGTAACTTGCAATCCCTTCATGT
This sequence comes from Aplysia californica, assembly GCF_000002075.1. Taxonomy (NCBI): domain Eukaryota; kingdom Metazoa; phylum Mollusca; class Gastropoda; order Aplysiida; family Aplysiidae; genus Aplysia; species Aplysia californica. The sequence goes on along the minus strand of NW_004797470.1, from coordinate 968,504 downwards.
ATTTCTTGTGCTCCAAATTTCATTTTGTAGTTCTAAATGTCTTCAGTTTTGTTTTATTCTTAGAACTTAATCTATTTCTTTAGAACTTTCACCAACGTCAGTGCATGATTTGTGGGCACTCTGTTTGCTCCTTCTTTCCTATCTCCCATCAAACATCTATTTTCCTTATGTTTCCTCCTTCTTTTCTTTGTATGTTTCTCTTAAGACACACGTCTAATCTTGGGCACTAATATGACCTATTTGTGTCGCAAGTGCCATGAAACTCTTACTAAATTGAAACTAAAACCAACTCTGCTCTGTGTTTAGGCCACTACATCCACATCGACGTTAGTGGGAAAGCCGCCAACGACTCGGCCCGACTGATCAGCCCTCAGTTCCTGAACCCCGTCTCTCGCTGCCTCTCCTTCTGGTACCACATGCATGGCGTGCACATTAACAGGCTCAATGTCTACCTCAGCGGCTCGAAAGGACGCGGACCAGCCATCTGGACAAAACAGGGGGAGCAGGGCTTGAGCTGGCTACAGGCGTTTGTCGAACTGGGAACTCATTCAGATTATGTCAAGGTAAATGTACAGTTGGTCGCTTTTAAGGACAAGCGGGCTAACCCAGATTTTGCAGGTTTCCAGAAATCTTGACCTACACCACATATGACCTTATTGTGTTGCAAGTCCCGTAAAGCTTACTAAAACTAAAAAAAACAAAAGTGGGCATTGCGCTAACTATAGGAGAAGTTTGCTTTCATTGGTGTGTATATTTGTTTGGTTATAATAGAGAAAACTCTCCTTGCCTTTTAAAGAAACTGAACAAGGGTCCAAAAACTTGACCTTCAATTTTCTCAAAACAGCATTTTTCGGGATAGCCCCCTTGTGCTTAAAAGTGACTAGTTAAACTTGTCCAAAATGACCTCACATTTCAAGATGAAAAGTGATCTGTCTTATTCTTTCCCTGCATAAGCCAAAAGAAACCCTGCCAAAAGCGACGACTGGTTAAGTGTGGCATAAAGAAATTTATAATGTATTTACAACTCCAACTGTCCTCTTTGGCTGGTAACCTTACTGGACCCTGTCTCCTCTCAACTCCCGCTCATATTGTATGTGTGTTAAAATAACTGTTATCGAGTCAATATGCTTCTCTTTACTCAAACAAACAACTCAAACTCTCCTTTAAATTAATGATAATAATGACAATAATGATAATAATGATAATATGATAATAATAATAATAATAATAATAATAATAATAATAATAATAATAATAATAATAATAATAGTAACAATAGTAATACAAATAATTGCATATATCTACTCTCAACAGCATGCTCGAAAGGACTTCCGTAACTAACGACCACCCCAACAAACACAAAAAAGAAGAGATCTAACCCTAACCCTAACCCTAGCCCTAACCCTAAGCCTAAACTTAACCCTAACCCTAGCCCTCTATTCTACTGAATCTGTCTCATTCATAGTGGTCGCTCGTTACGGAAGTCCTCCCGCATGCTCTATACTTTTTACAACTATCAATCTGCTAATGTTGGACTCTCTGTCTCCTCAGATTGTGTTTGAGGGTTTGGCCGGTGTGAGCTACCAAGGAGATATAGCTTTGGATGACGTCAAAGTCTACGATGGGAAATGTCCTCCCACAGGTACTTGTACTGCTTTGGTTTTACTCCACTTAATACAAAAATTGGTCTCATAACTACCTCAGGTTAGGGGTGTTAATAGAGAGTAACTTACAAAGAAAAGAATGAGGAGAGAAAAATATGATAGATCATGTTTGATAGGAAAGTTTGTAAATTTTCTGTATTGGTGTATAGTCTGTTTGGTATTCTATTTAATGTATATTTGTGCATTTGATTGTGCAATTATGTTTGCATTCTTGTCTCTGTAACCCAAATTTCTCAACGCAGGTCAATTACGTTTGACTTATTTATTTGTTTTATTTACCCTCTTTTTGCCTGGACCTTAATTTTGTGTCTACTTTGCAGCCGTGTGTGACTTTGAGGACGACGGCCTCTGTGGCTTCGACCAGGACCTGTACGATGACTTTGACTGGACGCGGCACCTGGGCAGCACTAACTCTTCCTACACAGGACCCTCCAGTGACCACACGTACGGTACAGCCTCAGGTATGTCGTTATCAATATAATTATCATCATCATTGATATCATTGTTATTATTATTATAATAAGTAGTAGTAGTAGTAGTAGTAGTAGTAGTAGTAGTAGTAGTAGTAGTAGTAGTATTGTTATCATGACTTATATCATTATTGTTAAAACCATTATGAAGCAGCAGCTCCTGCAACAGCATTAGCAGCAGCAGCAGTGGTGGTAGCACAAACAAAGCAGCAGCAGCAGTATATCATCATAAATGTTATTGTTGTCATTTTTGTTAATACCATTATTATTACTATTATTATTACTATTATCATCACGCCATATTAATATCATCATCACGCCATTTTTCCAGGGCACTACATCTACATTGAAACATCGGTGCCAAGAAAGTCCGGGGACATTGCACGTATCATCAGTCCCACGTACCCCCCTACCAACGGGGCGTGTCTGCAGTACTGGTACCACATGTATGGCAAGACAGTGGGAACTCTGGCAACTTACATCCGCAACCACCGCGGGGCTGACCAGTCTTTGGATGTCAAGAGTGGCAACTTCAGTGACCAGTGGCTCCTCAACAGGATAGATATCCAGTCTCTCACACCTTACCAGGTCTGTTTGTTGGGTTTTTTTTGTCATTGCAATTTTCATAATGGAAATACTTGAATAACACTTTGCAGTCACTTGGCGCAATAATGCTCTGGTGAAAATTATCCGTTCCGGTCACCTGGTACACTTTTGCGCCAGGCCCGAGAAGTCGGTTGCAGTCGCTCTCCTGGCTAGATGACCAGATGGGGTATCTTATACTGCTGGCTGTGTGACTGCAAAGGGTTAAAGAATCACACCACTTGAGAATTGAACTCATATTTTCTTCGTGCAAAGGTGAGGAGCGTAACCACTGCACAATGGAAGCTGATGGACTTAGAGGTCTATAGTGTGATAAAAAGAGTCGTGACTAATGTACACGGGGGCTCCCTTCAATGTTTTAGTTTAAGTTAAGTAGAGAGTTTTACAGCACTCGCAATTGCACAAGGTCATATGAGCACCAAGGGGTGGGTGTCAAGAGAAGTCTTTACAGGGAATCATACTTACTCTGCTCACCTCTCTAGCTTCAACAGCACAAAGTCTGCTTCGACTATTAAGGCACCCCGGGAAAAGCAGGTCACAAGAGTGTGACAAACATACAGAAGAAGTAGAGGAAAATGACAATGGTAAGGATTAGGAAAGAAAAAGCAGCAGTTCCCTGTTGTACATCAGGCACAGTTATGAGCGTGACATGATGAATCAGCCCATTTACAATTCTACGGTGCATAAACGAGAAATGTCCTCCCTTTGGGAATGGCCTCTAAAGACACTACAGTCAGTGGCACTGCCCGTGGGGGGGGGGGGGGGGGGGGGTCAATGTTTGATCTTCAGACATTTACTTACAAAAGTCTCAAACTAAACATTTTAGACACTTTCTCTTTCCTGGCTGTTCTTTAGGTTTGTTGACCAATTTCTTGACTGTTCTCACAGATTGTGTTGGAGGGCTCTGTTGGTGGGAGCTACACTGGAGATATTGCTGTGGATGATTTTACCGTAAGTGTTTCACCCGCAGGCACACACACACACACACACACACACACACAAACACACACACACACATACACACACACACACACACACACACACACACTCACAAACACACACACACTCTCTCTCTCTCTCTTTGTCTCTCTCTCTCTCTCTCTCTATCTCTTTTTCTTTCATATCCAGACTAACTGTGTTTGTGATAATAATAATAATGATAATAATAATAACAATAATATTCATCGTCAACATCATAATCATTATCAGAATAATAATAGTTTGTTTGTAAGTGTGACAATCTGACAATGACCAATGCATCTGCAGAGAAAAAATTTTCTTTTGTGAAACAGAAGAAAGTGAATGTGTAAGTAAACTAGGTCTACATGTAAATGTCCATCTTGTCTAACAGCTCAAGAACAGCCCTTGCATCAATCTGGTCAGCTGCGACTTTGAGCAGAACCTGTGTTCCTGGACTCAGAATGTAAAGGATGACCTGGACTGGCAGCTCAACTCTGGCCCCACTCCTTCTTCCCGGACGGGACCCACACAGGATCACACTCTCAACAGTATTGCAGGTCAGATGTTGCTTAACTCTTTATCTCTGGCGAGCCGCTCACATACCTTTACTGAGACTTCGACATGAAAATGACTCTTTTACTGGGAGTTCATTCATTAGATGAAGAGCTATCGAAACAGGTTCACTTGTTTTGATTTAATGACCCATTTTATGATGTCTTTGTCATTTTTAGATTTAGGACCAAAAAAAAGGGAACCGGTGTAGTGGGTTTACCTCCCTTGGAGATGAAGAGTTGAGTCAGCGTTGCGTTATCTCTTTTTTTAAATGAAACATCCCAACAAGTAGTAAGTCAAGACTATTTAAATGGAATAGTGTATGTATATCCAGTAAATTTTAATGTAATTTTTACCTAAAGGCTGATAGCTTTTTTGTTTTCAATTAGTTTGTCCAACTTTGATCTCAGTGTATACTCTTGAAACATATTATTACTACAAACTGTAATATAATGGACTTTAATGTGTACACGACATGCTCTTCTTTAACTCGGAATTGTGTAACTTTTCCAACAAACTCAGCTTTTGCTTGTGGTGTCCACTGAGTCTTGTGGTGGCTTGTTGCTGGGTGTTTTGGTGTGATTTGCTTCTACATTTCTGTCGAAAATGTCATCATTGTATCTCCTCTCTTTCTTTATATTATGTTACTCTCTAGTAACAGCTCTTGAAATCTCCTTCTTTCCTTTGTATGTCACTCTAACACCTCTAATCTTTAGCAGAAATTTGACCTAATTCTGTTGTAAGTGCCATTAAACTCTTCCTTAAACTAAGACTGATGTCACTTACTGTTGCGATCAGGCCAGTACATCTACCTGGAGTCTAGCCAGCCCAGCCAGCCAGGAGACATAGCCGAACTGGACTCACAGGAGATTGCCGTGGTGTCTCAGAGCGACTTCTTCTGTTTCTCCTTCTGGTACCACATGTACGGGGACAACATCGGCTCTCTCAATGTTACCATAAAGGTAATGGCAAATGGCATTTAAAAAAATGCATGTCACGTTGTTTACTTTAAACGAAAAAAGGATAAGGATCTGATTGTAAATATTCTATGTCCCGTTTGACTAAGTTGGAAAAAGAAACATAATTTATTTTCCATTTATTTGAACATGAACCTCAAGTTTTTGCAGTACAAAAATAGCCTTTTTTAGTTTGAGCGAAAAAAATATAAAGATAACAATGATCATTTTCTCTTGGAAAAAGCAAGAAGATAGGCATAAACAACAGAAAGAAAGAAAAGAGGGACTGAACAGTGGCGCCTCCAACCTCCCACTCCATGATAGCCTTCTTACAGATCATTATACTTAAATGGGTTACGAGGACAGAAGAACAAGGCACGCTTTGTTTCTGCTTTAACCATTTGAGCCCTTGTCTCTGGTACACTGGTGGTGTTTAAAACTGTCCGTGTGCCTAGCCACTGGTGCACTGGTGGTGTTTAAAACTGTCCGTGTGCCTAGCCACTGGTGCACCGGGGATTGAGACCTCATCTCCAACCCGGTCCACCTGAGACAAAACGCTACGAAAAACAGCGTTTACTACAGAAGACATTATTGATTAATATGAAGATCTCTCTGAATTAGATGGTGGTAATGATGAGGATGTTTTACTATACCCTGAGTGGTATATGGAATGTGATTTTGACGATCATATTAAAGTTAGTAATATATTGCTTTGGAGCTCAGGCAGAGAGGCACGGTATTCCCAGGAGGTCAGGGCTCAAAGTCAAAGAGTTAAATCTCAACAATATTCAACCAGGAACAAGTCTATATATCTAAGTCTTACATTATTCTATTCACAGACAATCGTCGATGGTCATTCCAAGCTCCTGTTCTCTTTGTCTGGCCCACAAGGATCTACATGGAAGCAAGCCCTGGTCAACATTTCACTCCCAGATGACACTTTTATTGTGAGTGTTCAGTGCTGAGATTATTACTCTTATCCATAGAGGAAGAACTAGGAGATCATTTTTGCATAGTCCTCTTTTCCACAAATAGCAGATGCTGTTGTTGTTGTTGTTGTTGTTGTTGTTGTTGTTATCGATCCAACAACAGCCAGGCTCTTGCCCTTCTGTTCAATATCATTTAGTTATAAGCGCAGTTTTGCTGCAGTTGTTGTAATGTTCCATGGAGTGTGTTACCTGTACTGCCATAAGCTGACAAAATCAATTTATCAATTTGGTGCCAAATTTTAAACCTATTTTTTGTTCGCTAAATCGAAGGCCTGATCAGTTACCTTACTTGTGTGAAAAAATCTAAATGAAAAGGCAACTACTTTTTGAATAAATCAGAATTCAAAATTTGGAAGAACGCTATTTTTAAATGGTTACGCTGACAAAAAAACTCTTTATCTCGAAAGTGCTGTGAATTTTAAAAAAGGCATTCTGTCAGCTGAGAGCAGAATATTAGGTCTTGGATGAATAAGTTGCCAAGAAACAATATACAACCTTGTATGAAAACTACAGGAAAAAGAAAACGGCAGTCACATTTCAAAGAATTATTTTTGATTATGCCCTGTTGGGCTTCATGACACTTCAGTTTAAGGTAACATAAAATTTTACAAGGAAGAAAACAGCAGGGTCCATGTAAAGATGAACAAAGAAAATTTTGCATTCTTGTTAAACGCATGAAGTTGAAAACTTTAAAGCTATGCTTTCTCAAAATCACTAAAATATGACGTTTCCATTTAATCCCCTGTACACCTTCATGCATGCCTGTATGCCCCCAAGCCTGCAGACCCATACGCACACACTTGGGTGAATCACCCAGCGAAACGTTATATAATAACGGGTCCTGTAAGCACAAACCCAAAATGGCATAATTTCCTTGGCATCACATCAAAGACCAATGCGAGCGGTGACTGATTCTTAAGGGTTAGTTTGGAAAAGAGTTAATGATAAGATACCCAGAAAAGTATGCCTGTCCCTCTCTCATGTTTTTTCTACTCATCAGATCTCTGTTATTGGGACTATCGGGAATGGCTACACAAGCGACATTGCTCTAGATGACTTCCAGCTGACGGATGATTCCTGTCTAGCAGGTAGGTGTTCCATCTACTGTTCAGGGAATTCTTGGATTTCTATTATTCTTGAGAATTCTCTCCTACTAGTCCAGATATGAGGCATTATGGACCTGAGTCACAGGTAGATAAGCAGGTGGTTAGAGGGCAACACTGGTTGGTTCTACTACTGCTCATTTCCTTCATTTTTTGTCTGTCTGTCTGTCTGTCTGTCTGTCTGTCTGTCTGTCTGTCTGTCTGTCTGTCTGTCTGTCTGTCTGTCTTATTTGTTCTTGTACTAAATTATTGTTATTGCATCAATACTTGGTGTGCCTTTGTTGACCCAAATAAAGAATTAAAGAATGGGTGGTTGGCGCATGTTCTGGTATGGTTTACTCCTCCTCCTTTCTTATCAAATTTCCATTGTAATTATTGCTCCTCTTTTTTGTGTTTGTTATTTTTGAGCATATGGAGTTATAAGTATCATCTTGGTAAACACTATAAAGGAAGTGTGCCAATATGTTATAAATTTGTCTGTGTCTCACTGCAAAGCTGTATAGGCCCCTATTCCCCCCTGATGAGAATTGATTTTTTTGGCAACTTTGGTCCTGGATTATATTGTCAACAAGCTATAATTCTGGTCTAAATCATTAATCCTGTCTTTGAATGTGTCCCAAAACATTTCTTGAGCTGGTTTTTTCCCTGACTCGATTGATAATACTTCTTTTTTTTTATAGCTTAGAACTTTGTTGGTGGATTTACACTGTTTTTTTTTCTCTTCATAGGCCATGATTTAAGGAATGGGTCAATTTGCACTGGGCGTGAGTCTTACCGGTACTTTTGTGATATCCGAGTCGTTATGGCACATTTTTGGCTGAAACAGCACCCCTACATGCATGGCCGGTGCCTCTATAGATAAATTATTTATGATCTACGGCACTATTTCACTCCTCCTCATGTGGCCTTTTACAGGACAGAACAAGCAGTTTAGCTGTGGAGATGCCCACAACACAATGATTCCTTCATCACAAGTTTGTGACTTCAAACGAGACTGCCCTTCCACATTCAGAGATGAAACAGTTTGTGGTAAGTAGAGAAAGCATGATTATTTTTGTCAACTGTATATTATTGTTCATTTATATCATAACTGGGTCTGTTTATGAGTGTAAGCATATTTGAGATGTGCATGTATATATAAGTGTGGAAGAGTGATTAGGTGAGAGAGGATATGAATGCATATGTGTGTGTGTGTGTGTGTGTGTGTGTGTGTGTGTGTGTGTGTGTGTGTGTGAGTGTTTGTATGTGTGTGTGCATGTATGTGTGTGAAACACCAAACCAATATACCAGAGCCTGGGTAATGAAGATTAATCTTGTTTTTATTATTCTCACCAGGTGACTGTGACTTCCAGTATGACTGGTGCCAATGGGTGGACACCAGTACAGGAGACTTCCAGTGGCAGAGAGGCAAGAACCAGACGGCCACTGCCAACACAGGCCCAACCTACGACCACAACAATAATCCACAAGGTCTGCAAACAGTGCTTCAGGCTCTTTACACACATTTTGATTATGTTATGATCGATTGTGCAAATCTCATTTTAAAAATGTTTTTAGCTGGCCAAAAGAGACATAAAACATAACCTGTAGAATGCATTACCAGCAGATCTACGGGATTCGACCACTTTGTCCAAAATTTAAATCAGTGACAGAACACATTATTTTGTTTCTCACCAGCTTTAATGTGTCATGATTGATTTTCCCAATACACATGTTTTTTTTTCAGTGTCAATTTTTTGTTCATGCTGTTCCGTATCAAGTGGCTATAATATATTTAAATACATGTATATATACATACTATGTATATATATATGTGTGTGTGTTTTACTATGTCCCCAGGTTACTATCTATACGTGGATGCTTCCATCGGGTCTCGTAACAGTATGGCAGAACTCAAGACACTGTTTCAGTTTGGCCCATCCCCAGCCTCATGCCAGATGCAGTTCTTCTACCATATGTACGGCTCTGGTGAGTCTTCGTTGTTGGTAGAATTATGTGGGTGACTGGATAGCACCAGAGGCAGGTCCTACTTCTCTGTTCTTTCCATCCATTTTTTCTGGATGTTTCTTTTTCTTGTTCCCTACACTAAATAAACATTATTGTTTTTTTGTGTCACTGTGCTTCTCATTACTCAAACAAACAATTACTATTTGGTAGTTAGTTGAACATTTTCTCTTACTGTTATCAGCGCTGTTTGGATAATAACGAAAATAATAAAAATAATAATGATAGTAATAATAATAATAACAATAATAATAATAACAATAATAATAATATCAATAATGCTGTAAATTGATAACCACAAGCACATCCCAATAGGAAGAGTATTTAGAAATAGAAGGACTAACAATCAAAATGTGTCTGTTTGCATGCCCTTCACCTATTTTTCCTCAGGCATCGGTCGTCTGATGGTTGTGATAAGAGAGTCTCAGGAAGACACAGTCTTGTTTGACAAAACTGGGAACCAGGGCAACAAGTGGCAGAAAGGCCTTGTGGACTTGGGACGTGTTGCAGTGCCGTTCAGGGTATGTGGTTTTGTATCTCAGGGTTTCTACCCTTACTTTGATTGTTTCAAGTGTTGAATTATTGATGACTTGAGAAAAACATTTGAGGAGAATGTGTTGGGTTGCGCTCATATGACCTTATGCAGTTGCGAGCGCCGTAAAACCCTCTAAGAATGTGTTGGTACTGTTGCAGTTTTATATGTTTATACTAGCTTTTATTTTGTCTTGTCTTGAGATTTCTGTGCTTACTTTGACTTTTTTCCCATTCATTGAAGTGTCTAGAACATGTGCATTTAGTTAATTCAGTAATGAATTTAGAAAAACGTTTGAGGTGTGGTGTGTCAGTAATGTAGCATTTTACTTCTACACTGGTTCTTATCTTATCTTATGTTTTAACAGTCACTGACTTTTTTTTAGATGAAGGTTTTTTGTTTACTCTTTCCTTCTATAGCAGCTTTACAATCATCATTAGGATATATTTTGATATTGCTTCAAAATAATAATATGGTTATTGATATAATAACTTGAACATTATCGTTTCACTATTGTTCTGCCTGTTTTAGATGCTGAAGATATTTATTTCCATTCAGATGATTTGTCTCTCATTGCTCTTTAAAAAAACCCATATTATCCTGGTCTTTTCCCATCACCTATCTGTTTAAGTTCTCTTACTAAATTATTCTTGGTTTAACTCTGCCTCTTTTCCCTACTGTTTTTTCGAGTGAGGGCCAAAGTGTCCAAGGAACTGCCTTTGTCTCTCCTCAGTTGCTTTTATTCGTGACCATCCCACAATATTTTCTTTCAGCATAATCTTATTTGGTTTTCTTTTCCTTCCATGAAATTCTCAACCGTTTCCTAAGAATCCACATTTCTGTTGCCTCTAGTTTATTTTCACTCTCTTTCATAATTGCTATTATGTTGTGTTTATTCCCGTCCAGATTCTGTTCCGAGCCACAAGATCGTACAGTGTACTCGGGGATATTGCCATTGATGACGTTTCATTTATTCATTGCAATTACCCAGGTAAGTTTTATTGCTTTACAATACTTAATCAAGATTCAGTCTTTGCTGTGTATAAAATCAAAAGTATTGTATTATTATCAGCAATGCAATTAGTATTGTTGTTATAAACATTATGATCATTATTATCGTTATCCTGGCCATCATCATCATTATTGTAGGGGTCAATTTCATAATGCCTTATTAGTATCATTACTTTTGCCTTTATCATCATCCTCATCATCATCATGATCATCATTGTAAACAGAGAATAAAAAGGGTTGAGACGTAAGTAGATCTTGGATTTCCAAAATACATCATATAAATGCATCCAACGTTTCGCTGTATGGCTTCATCAGGAATATTTTAAAAAGTAATGATTAGATTAGACTCATCGACATCATCATCGTCATCATCATCATCATCATTGTTTAAAAAGCAGAGTAGGTAGGGAGAATGTTGCTTGATTTAAAGACAAAAGATGTAAATATCATCATCATCATCATCAGTATCATCACATTCCTAATTACTATTTTTATTATATATAATAATATAATATATTATATTTCATTTTTATATAATCTGCGTGTTTCAGTGGTCCAAAAAAGCTGTGCCTCCAACCAGTTCACCTGTACCAGAAAGTCATGCGTGGACGCCGTCAAAGTGTGCGACTTTTCTGATGATTGTGGAGATGGCAGTGACGAAGCTAACTGCAGTAAGCAGCCTTTACCGTTCTCAAATGATAATAATATATAATAAGCTAAATGTGAGGCGGGATGACAAACAGAGTTACTTCTCACAATTTACAAATGAAGAAATTGACTGAAAATCAACACTAGGGTCAAATTTGTAGGTTTTCTTTTGATGCCATATTCTTTAACAATAACATGCCTTTTGTTGTTTTTCTTATAAATTTTAAAATCTTCACCTATCAGAAAAATGCATCTTTTTTCATAAGGCTTGAATCCGAGATGTAACTCATTTTGTCAGCACACTTCACAAATAGTATTTGTATAGCGCATACCGCCGCTCAACGGCAAGCTCTGTGTTCTTTACACTACTCTCACCACTCTTGTTATCTGGTCAAGCTGGAGACTTTTTCTGTCTTGTTTTTATTGTGAAACTTTATATCAAAAGGGAGCAAACAAATCTGAGAAACAAAAAAAACCCCAACTAAAATAAACCCCCTTCCTCTTCCCCCTCCCTCTCTCAGAAGGAAAACGAAAAAGAAAAAAAATATTTAAAAAAGAAGAAAAAATAAAAAGCAAAAAAGCTCCTGCACCAAAGCCTTCTCCAAAAATAAGACAAAATACAAAATAAGAAAAGAAGGTGACAGTCAAGTGCTTTCATAGAGGTCAATGCTCAGTAAGTGTCAAAAAGGAGGGGGACTGGGATGGGGGAAGGGAAGGATATGGATGGATTTGGATCATACCATTACATAAAGTAATTAAAACATACAAGGTTTTCCTTTACCATAAATGATGTAAACTAGAGAGTTTTATTTGCGTTAACGTAAGGGAATGTCTGAGTAAAACCTGGTTGGTTGAAATAGGAACACTAGTCATCTTTCACTAAATCAGAGCACCTTGTATTTTTCCACTTTACTGTGTAGCGACAGTCTCATGTAGATGGGCCAAAGCTCATCTGCACCTAGACCTATTATTGTTGTGAATGGTCTTTGTGTCTACATTGATGGGGGATATGTACACAGTACTGGTCTTATCTGTGCTTAAAACGGAAAGAATGATTGAAAAAGAAAGAAAAAATGCCATTTTTTTAGAAATTTGTTTTACAATGTCACTGGGGTGTGAAGGTGAGTAAATTATGATAGAATCAGTTTAAAAAGGAGCTCTGCATGATGATACTGGTAAATATTGTTCTATTGTTAGGATTTGTATCATGTTAAGTGATATTTGTACCTCATAATGCTGTAAAGCAACCCTAACTTTGGGGATTTACATGGTTGTCTTTTCTCTCTTCTTCCCAACCTCCCACATTACGTGCACTCATAAACACACACATACACACAAACACATCCAAACCTATAAACACATACAAACACGCAAATCATGCATACCCTGCACATGCATACACGCCGCCCCCCCCCACACACATATCCATACTTTCATAACCCCCCCTCCCAACACACCATTCTCACACCTACACACCAGGTGCATACCCAATGCGAACAGACTTTGAGTACAGCTTTGGCCAGTGGAGTCAGGATAACACTGACGACTTTGATTGGACGCGCCAACAAGGCTCTACGACTTCTGACGACACCGGACCCACAAGGGATCACACGAGAGGGACTACCAAGGGTAGGTTGGGTCTAGCAGAATCTGGGCGTGATCATCTACTGAATGTTACCAGGTTTAACAGTTAAAAGTGGGGCTCTCGTGATCCAGAAGTATGGTTTTTGCGTCTCATTCAATAAGTCCCGAATTGGAAAACTGACAGCAATGGAATCATTTTCTTCTCTAAAATGTTCTTCTTTCACTGTCTTTCCTGTTCTCTAGTCCTGTTCTCTAGTTCAATTCTATCTACTGCTTTCTATTTTAATTAATCTCTGTCATCATCTCATATCTATTTGAAAAGTCCATTTCATCGGCAACCTGTTCAAACATGCTAAGTCAAGAAAACAGAATTTTTCAGGGGAGAGAAAAATAAAACTGTTTCATTTTTTAAAAACAAGTGCACCTATTATGTACTTTTCCACTATAGCTTATTTAGCAATGAATTAAACCAGAAGTTCATTTTGAGCAGGGAACATTTTTTGGGTCACTTTTAGAAGTTTTTTTGTTGAGAAATCAATTACTTGCTCAGATCATAAGAACATTGATATTGTGGTAAAAATTGCTGAAATAACATTGGTTTCTTTTATGACGCAGGTCACTATGTATTTATCGAGACCTCTCAGCCAAGGAAGACCGGGGACAAGGCTCGGCTCATCAGTCCTATTTTCTCCGCCACTACCATTTCTGGGTCATCATGTGAGGTATGTACGGTACAAAGATTCATCACAGTCATAAGATTCTTGCTCAAGTCATCTTACAAATGTTTTCAGAATTTTTTTTAAAAAAGCAGTGATATTAGCCACCTTTGTGACTTGCAGTGGCAGTGAAAACTGAATGTTCAGTACATAAAACAAACCCTTGCTATTTTGAGAACATAAAACAAATAACAGGTGTTTTTATCATACCAGCAATTAGAAGTCTGAAATAGAAATGACTTGGTCAGTTACGTTAAGATCATGATGCATTTTAGAGGTAGTTGGCATATGTAGTAAAGAAGAAAATGGCTGTGAAGGGAAAAGGATATTATATATATATATATAGATATACAATGCCTGAGGAGACTCAAGATGATGCAACGAAGTGCAGTGCAGTCATTTTTTTCTAGCACGCACTGGAATCGGTATTTTATGATGTGCAGCTCAGTTGCTATCATGCTGGATTACAGAGCGGATGGTCCTGGTTCAAACTCAGACATTCTAAACTTGGGTTGTTTTGAGGAGTTTTTAAGGCTCTCCATCCATTTGGCTCAGTCTTATCAAAGATAGACTATAAATTTGGAGGTCCCTCTTCTTAAAAGAAGTTGCAATGTTGAAAGGGGCTTTTAAGTCATTGACCCTGGAATTGATATCCATGGTTTGACATAATTAAATATATTTTTTTTTTACAACTCAACACAACTACTTTCTTAACATTTGCTTCAACCCAAGACAAAGAACACATGTAAACAGAAAGGTGAAGGAGTTTAGCTTCCCTTAGAGAAGCTTTGTATAAAGTTTTATTTGCATTACCAGCTGTTTAGATGAAACACATCTTTATATCTGTGTCAATCACACTGGCTGCTAGGGGCGTTGCACGTCCTTTTAGGAAGAAGCTTTGGCTGTTCGGAGCACTCGTGTTGAATAAGTGAAGCCGAAATAATGATAATAACAATAATAAGATGTTCTTTTATACAAATGAAATCCCTTCTCTCCCAGCTTTCGTTGTTCCTACAGAATGTGTTTTTCTCATCTTGTTCCACCCCCAGCTTCGCTTCTACACCCACATGTACGGTGGGACAGTTGGCTCCTTGAATGTCTATACCAGAGCTACGGCCAACGGACCCATGAAGCAGGTGTTCGTTCGGACTGGAAATGAAGGCAATCAGTGGGTGCGCCAGATTGTTCCGCTTACGGAGAACTCGGACTTCCAGGTCTGTGTTTGTGTGTGTATGTGTGTGTGTGTGTGTGTGTGTGTATGTGTGTGTGTGTATGTGAGTGCATGTGTGTGTGTGTGTGTGTGTGTGTGTGTGTGTGTGCGCGCGCGTGTGTGTGCATGTGTGTGTGTGTGTGTTTGTGATATATATATATATATATATTTATATATATATATATATATACATATGTGTGTGTGTGTGTGTGTGTGTGTGTGTGTGTGTGTATGTGTGAGTGTATGTTTATGTGTGTGTGTGTGTGTGTGTGTATGTGTGTGTTTGTGTGAGACGTGTTTCTGGCAGCATCTCAGATGAGACGTAATTTAGAAGCTATGGCCGACTCTTGACATCCTGGCCCCATGTCCGTAACTGTCTGACAAGAGCAAGAATCGATAAACAGTTAAAAAAATTGTGCATATTATTGCTTAGACTATGAGGGCAGTTGGAGGGCACTACTAGTAGGTCCTACATTTTCTCGTCATCTGTGTTGTTTTTGTGTGTTTATCTTACACTTTGCCTGTACTAAATGACTGTTATTGTGTTGATGTGCTTCATTTTATGCAGACGTTTAGAGTCATAGGTCACAACACAAGTGTGTATGTCATTTCCCCCCCTAGTTTTTAGCTATAGGTAAAGCAAAAATGTCTTTTATCATACTTGTTTTGTATCTTCAATATAGTAGGGTACTTTTGTTTAAAACGAACAATCTTAAATTATTGAGACATTTTCAGTTTTGTTGTTTTAGTTTTAGTTTTTTTAAAATAGTTTCTCAAAACCACAAAAGATTTCTTAAGTATACTGTTATGAACATCATTTTAGTCTGTGAGAGAGTTGCAGAGTTGTGAATTTGTCTCATATTTCTGTTTTAGGTGGTCATCGAGGCTGTGAAGGGCAGGTCTTACACCGGGGATATTGCTCTGGACGATGTGTCTATGACACCCTCCTGCAAGTTCAGCACCAACTGTGAGTTCAAACTTATTTTTCAAGGGGGTGAGAACTAGACCTGAATCAAAAGATAAAGTGCTTGACTCTTCTGCAAGTTAAATGTCTGCCGCATATCTTCGTATGTGCCCAGGAATGAGTTCGGGGGAGGGAGGGGGGATGGGCACTGAGGAGCAAGTTATATGTGTTATGTTTGGACATGGCAGCCACCAGCAGTCAGCCTTTAAATGAATTTTGGATAAGATTTTCTACTTTTCAGTTCCAAGAAAATCTTATGATGCAGAAATATGTAATACTGTTTTAATATATTCGATATTTGTTATGGTGCACTGTTTGGGTGATTAGTAGGTGCTTTGGTACGTGTTCTCTTCCACTTCTTTTCTGTGGCCATTATTGGGCTTATTCAGTATAAACAACAGTCTGCACCCCCAAATATTGTGTTCTGTAAAATAAATGACTGTGTCTTGCCAGCTTGCGCAGTCTTGTGTTTCATTTCTGTTGCCACTATTTTACTGAGTCATCATAAACAGCAACTGAACTTCACTAACTCAATCTTACATTGTAGGCATAGGTTTGGCAGCAGCAGCAATAAATAGTAACAATGTTAGTAGAAGTAGTAGTAATAGTAGCGATAGTAGTAGTAGTAGTAGTAGTAGTAGTAGTAGTAGTAGTAGTAGTAGTAGTAGTTGTCATTGATGTCTCCCTTGCCCTTTTTAACTCCCAGTGGAGCATAGGCCACCAACAAGATTTCTCCAGCTTCTGTCCTGTGCATCCTTTTCTATTTGTTTCCCTGATGTCCCCACCTATTCCATTTCCGCTTGTGCCGCTCGCCTCCATGTCATCTTTGGTCTTCCTTTCTTATATTTTCCTTGTGGATTCCACGTCAAAGCCTGTCTGATGATGCTTGTCATTGTGATATGGTTGTTGTTATTGTTTTTGTTGCCGTTGTTGCTGTTGTTGTTTTATTGTTGTTGCTGTGTAAAATAACCGATGGTGTCTTGCCAGCCTTGCTCCCGACTGTGGCTAGCCCAACACAGACAACCCCAGGACCTTGTGGCTCCAACTTCTCATGTGATGCGGGCAAATGTCTGCCTCTCACGTCTGTCTGCAACTTTGTGCTGGACTGTAATGATGGGACGGATGAAGCCTTGTGTGGTAAGATGAGATGATGATGATGATAATGATGATGATGATGATGATGATGATGATGATGATGATGATGATGATTTTCTTATTCAATATTACTTTTTAAATATTCCTGACAAAGCACGTAGTGGTGAAACATTGAAAGTAGGCCTATTATAAAATATTTTGGAATGATGATGATGATGATGATAATGATAATGATGATGATGATGATGATGATGATGATGATGATGATGATGATGATGATGATAATGATGATGATGATGAGGATGATGATGATGATGATGATGATGATGATGATACTTCATTGTCCCAGGGGAAAATATTTTTGAGCTGTACAGGAATGGTAATAACACATGTAGATAAAAATAGAATTTAAATTATATATTTGTTACAATGAGGTGGAATCAGACGCTCGTCAATTTTTGGGCATTTGGAGTTATTAATAATTATTATCTTAAAGCTTATGCATTTGTCTTGCATTTGGCAAAAAAAAATACCCAGCTATCTTGAATGGAAGTCAAAATATTTGCTTTTGAAGGAGGTGGGGATCGCCTTGTATGTGAGGTAAAATTAGCAAAAATATGGCCGCCAAAGTTTGGCAATTTCCAAAGCTTTGTGTTGTTGGAAACTGAAAATTTACATTTTTTGTGCCTTTAATGGACGTTTTTTTGGTACCATCCACACAGAGAAATGCATTTATAAAAGGGTGGAAAAGGTGTTGAGCCAAAAAAATAAAAAAATTGTCCAATACCCCCAAAAATGCCTGTTTCTTTTATTTCATTGTTATGATGAGCGCCTGATTTCACCACGCTGCCTCAGATATTACTTTCATTTTTAAAAATTCAATATGAAAAGAAAATGGATGCCAGTCTAGTCAGTAAAACTCAAATCAATTATGTTTTGTATTTATTAACCCTGTAACTCATAGGTCAACTTTTAAAAAATATAATTGCTGAGGTTGATCCGGGGATCCTTGAAAGAAATCTGTTTTAGCATGAATTAAATTCTTGTCATGTTTCAAGGAAGTATGTGTATGGAGGAGAATTAGTCAGTTATGAATAAACTATTTAAAAAGGTAGAACCCTAGCCTTTGAGGAGTCTCAAACTATGTTTTAAAGCAAACTTTGTTTGATTTCGACACACTTTGTGCGAGAGGGGGAAAAAAACTTTTGTGTTGATTGAAACAAAGGTCTTGTGGTAATGAGAAACATGAATTGTTATATTAAATATTAACACTTACAATACCCTCGGCGACTTTAGTCACCAGGCCGTTGTATGCGCTCACTATCCCTGGTGACTTTAGTCGTCAATGCAACCAGGTGCACTAAACATAATTAAACAACGAATAGACACACTGCACTGAAGTAAATGATAAAGGAAATCACTCTATATGATAGCTGAATAGTTGATGAACCTCTGTGAATTTTTAAAGTATGTTTCTTGGGCTGCAAACGTTTTTCTAATTTAAAAAAAAATTCTACCACTGCTTTGGGGTTCTAAACTGGTGCGATATTTGAGGGTTTTACACATATGAACCTTCGGTACTGTAAGTGTTAATAAGCTCTGACGTTTTAGACTATATTTCGTAAAGTGAAACCGTGGTTTGGGTTTCAATGTTAGTACAACTAATTGCACGTCTTGCTCACTGTTTTGGTTCTTAAGTTCTCCTTTGTTATGTCATGTATGTAAAACATTTCTCTAGTTTTAGATTTGTCTTTTTTCAGTTGTGTCTTGGGTGTGGTTTCCTTCAAATGTTTAGAATATCTCATCTAGAAACCCATTAAGTGAAGGAGTAGGCAAGGTATTGAAAGAGAAAGCTTTACACATTTGAATAGTTTGCTTTTTTGCAAAACAGACTATAATTTTACGGTCATAACACAATTACCCAATTCATTTTTTCTTGTCTTGTAGAAAGTTTAAAAGACAAAAATTCTGCTTACCAGAATCATTGTTAAGACTTGACCAAAAGTGGAAATGTTTCAACTGAAATATAAATAGGCCTACACTATTAAAGACTTTCTGCTATATTTGGGATATGAGCCAAGTAACAGGCATTTTTACTTTTAAAAAACGAGTAAGTTGAAAAAGGACTTAAGCAATTGTTTTTTGACAATGATACATAAAATGTTGTAATATCCTAAGGGCGCTCTGTTAGCTCAGTCGCTATCATACTGGACTACAGAACAGATATCCCTGGTTTGAATCCAAGATTGGGTGTTCTTGAACTCTGATCATGTTGTGGAGTTTTCACGGCTCTTAACCGATCTGGCTCAGTCATATTGGATACGGAAGTTAAATTCGTAGGTCCCACCTCTTAAATAACATTTTCATGTTGATGGGACGTACAATTTTTATTTTTACCCCTCCCAGGGTCATGTGACTTTGAGACATCACTGTGTGGATGGAGAGACACCAGTACTAGTGTGTACAAATGGTTCAACATGAGCACACAGGCTGCCTCAGGGCAAAGGCCGCTGGTTGATACGACCTTCAACAGTCCAGGTCAAGGTAAGATTCAGAGACTGTTTCAGCTTCTGCGATGTGCGTGTGTGTGTGTGTGTGTGTGTGTGTGTGTGTGTGTGTGTGTGTGTGTGTGTGTGTGTGTGCCTGTATGTGTGTATTTGTATGTGTGTCTGTTTATGTGTGTGTGTGTATATGTCTTTTTTGACTGGGGGTGGGGAAGCAGTATGGTGCATTATTTAGATTGTGCTTGGTATTTCAGATTCCAAGGTTTATTCTCTACCAAATTCCATGTGACATTTTCCAGGAATGTGATAACTGTCTGACACAAACTTATGTGGCAGAGTATTCTGTCAGATGGGGACAACGTTGAATGTAGCCTCTAATACAGACTTTATTGAGTTGCCAAAAATCACCCAAAGTACTCTCTGACTTTTCAAGTGGTTTTGATTTCTTTGGAGTTGTGATATGGTCTTTGATTTTTTGGGGGTTGTGATATGGTCTGCTTTTTCTGTGTCACTTCAGTATTGCTATTAACTATATTTGTTTTTAGCGAAATGTGTCCAGTTTTGTGTAGCCCTGTTGTAAACTACAACCTGCTTGGGAGAAAGAAATGTATAAGTAGTGGGGGTGGGAGGATGGGGATGGGGGAGGCTTTGCTTTACTTTCACCCCCAACTGTTCCCTCACTGTCTGTGTTTGTGATGGGTTCCAGGCCACTATATGACAGTTGTCAATGGCACTGGTGTGACCCGTGACCCCGCGACCTTGCTGTCCCCCGTGCTGCATGCCACAGGACCAAGTTGCCGCATGTCCTTCTTCTACTACATGAACGGGGCTGGATCAGGTCAGTGACCAGCTTGTTCTTTTTTCTTTTTTTTCATAGAGTTTAACTCATTAAACCGGAGAGGTCGTTCCCAACGGCTGAAGGTTCTTCCCAAAATGATGAGCAATGGCTCCCAGTGACCAAGGTGATGCCCACAGGCATACATGACTATCTCATCTAAATCGTTATGAATGTGAATAAAAAAACTGTACAAAGTTTCTTTAACCGAAACGTGTCCGCTTTGCCTATGTGTTTATATCTGATAGCATTTTGAAACAATCTCAACTTCTTGGGAAGAATATAGTTAAAGTTGCTATTTTTTTAAATAGGCACTAAACACTAACATGCTAATAAGACCTTTCGCTGTCCATGGCTGGGTACCCATTCCCTCCAGGGTAAAGTGAGGAAAATCCATGTAAAGTGCCTTTCCCAAGGACACATTGTCGGGTCTGAGGCTCAAACCCCCAGACGCGCAACCTCATGATTACGAGTCTGGCAGCCTAACCACTAGACTACTGATGCCATTCTCTGTCTTGAGTTGAAGTACATGTTGTGAAAGTAATAAAGTGTCAATCGAGATGATGACGGCATAAAACATTTATATTATTATAAAAAATGAAATAGAAAAATTCTCTCATTTAAAGGTGAGCTGTCCGTGTCCCTCCAAAACTCCAACGACACGGGCACTCTGAAGATGACCAGACTGTTTGGCACCACCACGGTCAGCAGCTCCTACACGTGGCAAAGATACTCAGTGGACATTGGGGAGAAGCCAGCCGGCTATCAGGTTTGATATTCTCCTTGATTTGATTTTGTTTACCAGCAGTGAATGTAGTGGAAGTTGTCAAGAAGTGTGGTTTGCTCTGTCTTTCCAATCAAACATTTATTGTCCTTATCTCTCATCTTTCTTTTCTTTGTAAGTTTTTCTCTAGTAACACCTTTAATCTTCGACCTTTATAGGACCTATCTGAGTTGCAAATGCTATTAAACTAAATACTGGACTAATCATGGCTTTTGGGAAGGCACAAAGTACAACAGATGTTGGATGATCCAAGCTGTCCACCCTCCTAACACAACCACACTTCTCCTTGACAATGTGTGGCCGTCCTGGACAATTTTGGTTGTCCATGGTTAGAGCATAACACTATCAATATGGTTATATGGGGTATAAAAGCTGTTGAGGTCAAAACAAAACATTCAATTATAATTACCCAATTGGTGGACAAATGTTGGTTTCTTTGAGTTAATTATTTAAACGAACACCTGGTTTCACTATAATGGCCTCACATTTGCATAATATATTTGTTGAATTTTTCTATTGCAGATTGTCGTCCAGAGTAACCCGACCAGTGGATATCCCTTCGGTGTAGCTGTTGACGACATTCGTTTCCTGGACTGCCAGCCAAACACAGTATTCAATCAGACCAGTGAGTTTTGCTTCCACATGTTTTGGCATTATAATAAATGGTGATAGAAATAAAACAGTTTTCTCAATCGCTTTTGGCTGTTTTGAGAAAAATAAATTAAGAAAATAAGAAGTATTTACTTAAGTCAAATTCATGAGCAAAAGCCAAAGCGAGGATGTCTCAATATTGAGACGTTTTGTACCAGCAACACAACCCTGCTACACTGAGGATAGAAAACAAGGAACAGGCATTTTGTCGTTCCAATAAGAAGAAAAAACGATTTTGTCAATTACGTGAAGACTGTGATGGATGTGGAATCTACATCTACCAGTGTCCCTAAGCAAGATAATCAACAAATTGACTGGGAGTGAACATTCCTATGCAGTAAGTTAATACGATGTGGTGCACTGTTTAATATATCTTGTTGTACATATCCTGATCTTGATATACTACATTTCTTCCCCACCCCCCCAATCCACCTCCCTCAGGTTTGGACTGCTCATTTGATGGTGGAAACTTCTGTGACTACTTTGAGTCTCGCAACGACGACTTTGACTGGACGGTCACCAACTTGCCGACCCCATCCTACTACACCGGACCCTCGGGTGACCACACAACGGGCAAGGGATACTACTTGTACATTGAGGCATCCTTCCCGCAAAAACCTGGGGACCGGGCTGTCCTTCTGTCTGCCCTACAGCCTCCGCCAGGTACTGACCTTTGTTTTACTAGTAGGGTCTTTCTGAGAGTTAGACAGGCTTAAGATTCAAACAGAACGTTATCGAGTAGCTTGTACGAACTGTTGATCCAAATTTCATCTTTTTTGCTGTGGCATACTTTTAGTTTTCTCGCCGTATTCATCAGAGTAACGCTAATAGAACTGTAGAGAGAGGGAGTGGGAATAAAATAAAGAAAGAAAAAGAGAGAGAAGGAGGGAGGGAGGGAGGGAGGGAGGGAGAGAGAGAGAGAGAGAGAGAGAGAGAGAGAGAGAGAGAGAGAGAGAGAGAGAGAGAGAGAGAGAGAGAGAGAGAGAGTGAGAAGAAGGGAGGGAAAGAATCACTATCTGGTATTGGAACTGTGCTCTTTGTATTGTTGTAAAGGGCATTGAGCACTTTCTTAGTGGAAATGCGTGATAAAAATGTAATTAATTTTTGCTATTAAATTATTAGATTATTATTATCATCAGGTCCCCTTTTCCCTTAGTTCCACAACTTCTACTCTCCTACTTTTACGTTAATCTCTAACCGCCTCTCCCTCCACAGACTCAGACAACTGCCTGGAGTTCTGGTACCATATGTTTGGCTCAAACGTTCAGACACTGAATGTCTACATGGTCACTGACAAAACCAAGTACACTCTGATCTGGACACGATCCGATTCCCAGGGCAACGTCTGGAGAATGGGAGAGGCTCCAATCAAGACGACCAAGAACTATCAGGTCAGTGCTTGTACTGATTAACTCTTTATCTCCGAAGGGGGTAAACCCACTATGCCGGGGCCCTCTTTTGGTACAAAATCTGAAAATGATATATATTTTACTAAATTGGTCATTAAATCAAAACAAATGTGAGGCATTGTGGTGAAATCAGGCGCTTGTCAAAATAATGAAATAGAAGAAAACGGCATTTGTATTTTCCTGCGTGCAATTTTTGATGAATTTCTATCTTTTGGCTCAATATCTTTTATGTCCATTAAAAATACATTGCTGTGTGGATTTTACTGGAAAAACGTTGATTAAAGGCAAAGAAAATGTAAATTTACAGTTTCCAAGGATTTTAAAGCTTTAGAAGTCACCAAACTTTGGCGGCCATTTTCTCACTAATTTTACCTCTGAAACAAGGCGACCCCCACCTCCTTCAAAGGCAACTATCTTGATTTCTATTGAAGATTTAAGGGTACTTTTCCCCCCAAAGCAAGACAAATAAACAAGCTTTAATTATGATAATAACATTAACTCAATATGCCCAAAAATTGACGAGTGCATGATTCCACCTCGTCCTGACTCAAATGAACCTATTTTGATAGTTTTTCATTTAATGAATGAACACCCAGTAAAAGAGACAGAACCACTACCAGCGACTCACCAACACAGTGGTTCTGACCGCAAGCTGCTGGGAGTGGCTTGTTGAAGATAAGGAATTAAAAAACATATCAATGATTAATTAAATTTGCTGGAATCACTGTGCCTTAAATAAAGACCAAACTATCCAGGACGCCCAAACACTTTAGATAAGTAAAGTGCTTTTCTTAGCCAAGTGGACTTCTTGGACATTGTCATTTTAATATAAAAAACACGTAAGGGCGTTGTTGGGGGGAGGGGGGTAGGAAGTGATAATTTGTATTGGTGATTGTCTTGGACAGGTAGTCGTTATTGAGGGGTCGGCTGTGCTTTTAAAATGTGTTTTAGATCCTGATTATATAAATTGGTAGCCTACCCTCTGGTAAATGACCAGGTGGCTGATCTGTGTCAAATTGCAAAACTTGGGTATTATTTTTTGGTTATGCAAGTTTTGAGCTGGTATGTAATGCCATGAACTACGACACCAACTTTAAAGGACTTTGTCTGTATGCCTATGCTAAGGAGTAGATGATTTTCTCCGTACTAAATCTATGAACACTATTTTGAATTTCTTGGACTTTAACTGTGAGGAGCTTTTCCAGGAATAGTTGATTGATAATTGACCAGTTTAACTCTTTTTCTACTGCCTCGCCACACCCTACTTTAAAAAAACCGACACCTACTTTTGTAATAATCAAATCTGAAATCTCAGGCAAAATACTGATCGTAACATTTTGATTTAGGTCATTATTTCCCCTTTATTTACTTATGTAATACATATAGCTAATATTGAAATTTAATTTAAAAATCATTAATTTGTCAGACAGTAGGCAGAATAAGAAAGTAGGTCAGAAATAGGGTCCGGTCCAGGTGAGGAAAACCTCTCCGGTAGTGAAGAGTTAAGAATTTCTCTCTATTTATTCAGACTATTCGTGTTTCTGATCTATGAGGTTTTGTTACAATTTGATAATTAACAAGTGTAAGAATTTCTTCCACTGTTTTCATGCCTGTGATCTATGAGGTTTTGTTTAGATTTTTTGATAATTGACAAGTGTAAGAATTTCTTCCGCTTTTTTTCATGCCTGTGATGAATGAGTTTGTGTTAATGCTGTTGTTTGTTTTTTGCAGATTGCGTTTGAAGGATTGGTTGGGTCAGAGTACAGTGGAGACATTGGGCTTGATGACATCTCTTTGCGATCTGGAAAATGCCCTCGCAAACGTAAGTCATTTTTTGAGTGTACATATACACAGAGTTGAAATGGTCCAAGATGGCTACCTTCAGTCGAAGAAAAAAACTGTTTGTTTTTGGCAGGTGGACATCTTAGACACTGTCTTGAAAATAAAGAAAAAAATGCAGGAAGGAAGGAGGAAATTGTTATTTGTTTAGGTGATTGTCTTGGACAGGTGCCAGTTAGAGGTTTGACTCTCTGTATTTAAGTTCTTTGTCTTTATATGGCACTCAAATCCTTTTAGGAGTCTGAAGTAAGATCAGGACATGTTACATGTGAAAGGAGCTTGAAAAGTTGTATGGCTCGAAGAATACTAGGGTGCCCTCACTTTTCCTGTTGTATCTAGTTAAAGAGGATCATCAGTGAAAATGTGCACTATTTGCATGCAAGCTTAACTTTCTCAACTGCTTTCACTTTGCAAATTCCCTTTTCTGCTTTGTATGTACTTTAATAGCGCCTACATTATTGAGTTTTACGTGAATACAGAAGAGTTGGTGCCTTGTATTTTGTCATGGCTTTATTCTGAAAGTTACTGTAGACAGAATGTTAACCCCTTCCATGTTTGCTTGTTTACTTTCAGCTGTGTGTGACTTTGAGATAGATCTGTGCGGATACGCACAACTAAAGAGGACAGATAAGTTTGACTGGACTCGATGGACCAATGGGACAGGAAGTGCAGGCACCGGCCCTTCCAAGGACCACACAACACAGAACGGAAATGGTTTGTGCACGTAGCTGGAATAGAATGCCCCATATCTGGAATAGAATGTTCCATACCTGCAATAGAATACCTCATAACTGGAACAGAATGCCCCATAGCTGGAAAAGAATACCTCATAGCTGGAACAGAATGCCCCATAGCTGGAAAAGAATACCTCATAGCTGGAATAGAATGCCCCATAGTGTCAATAGAATGTCTCACACCTGGAATAGAATACCTCATAGCTGGAATAGAATGCATTTGTAATCTTGTCCGTTAGGTTGTTTAATGCTTCCATCTTGTATTGGCCTACAATATGTCTTGTGTATAATGAAAAGCTCAGTTTCGTTTAGCTTCTTATCATTGTCAAGTTTTCATGTCACCATTGAGATTATTGAGCTTATTTATAGCCCTGTCTCCTAGATGATCTAAATTGCATTGATGGGGGTGTAAAAACATTTATTTTATTTATAGCATCTGTTGTAAGTGTTGTCATCCAATTTTCAGCCGTATCCATCACAAGTTTCCCTTTAACACAGCTCCTATTACCCCATTACTTATAACTTTAAGAAAAAACAACAACTACACTGAGTAGAAATAAATGCTCCATTCAATAAACAAAATGTTTAGATGTGTTGTTGTTGTTGTTGTTGTTATTGTTGCTGTTGCTATTGTAGTTGTTGTTGTTTTTGTTGTTGCTGATGTTGTTGCTGATATTGTTGTTGTTATTGTTATTGTTAATTCAGTAGCCTTTGAACGTGCTCCCTTTGGCCCGGGGCCTTGGTAAGAAAGGCGGAGGTCTTCAACATTAATTGTTCTTTGCTGGGGTAAAGGGTAAAGTTTAGCCGTGCTGTGAACTGTTGTGAATGCAACCAAGTTGTGTTTCCCGCACTCATAGAACCTGGTGCATTTGCAAACGCTGCAAAACTTACTAAACTAAACTAAGGATAAAATTTAGATATAGATAAGCATTCCTTTCCTTTGTTGCTCAGGCTACTACATGTACATCGAAGCCTCTGGTCGTCACTCGGGAGACAACGCACAACTGATGAGCCCCCAGGTGATGGTGACCAACAGTCAGTCTCACTGCGTCTACTTCTGGTACCATCTGTACGGGGCCCACATCGGACAGCTCAACGTCTACGCCCGGGTGACCAGCGGTCGAGATGTTCGACTGTGGAATAGTGACAATTTGGGTCGAGGAAACTTCTGGGCGCAGAGCAGAGCCACCATTGATGGGTCCCTCGGCAACTTCAATGTAAGTGTCACTCACTGTAAAGTTTACTCCTGTTTGTCTTCGCGGTTGGACAAGATGAGATTTTTAATAAGAAATTTAGACACTTTCAGTAACATGTACTCCTTTTTGTTTTGAAGCATCTATTTAACTTTTGAAAGTTTTACATTTTGAGATTCTTTAGAAAAGTTTAGAAGTTTACAGTAAAATGTACTCCTTTGTGTTTTGAAAAATCTACATAACTTTTGAAAGTTTTACAAGTTGAGGTTCTTTAGGTTAAGTGATGTTTTTTTTAAAAAAAGGTCTAACTAGAGGGGAGTTTTCTTTAGATATCTGTAGAACCTGTTGTTTAATGGGTTTTGTGAACATTCGATGGAGGCAAAAACCCAGGCTCAGTGTTTGGAACGAATGAAATGCTCACAAACGAACCTCTATACTTCAGTAATTGACTTGTGCGTAAAAGCTAACTGCATTCAACTGGCCATTTTACCTTCTTTATATTACTTGGAAATTCAACAGATTTTATTATCTGTTTATGTGCTCTCTGTTGCCAACCCCTTAGGATTGTGGTTTCTCTTTTGTCATTTTGATGAGGGTTTTTTTCTCCTTTTTATGTGTTTTCTTCATCATATATTAATTATCCTTGATAGTACTCTTTGCTCTCTCCGCTGTCTCCATGAAAGCATATCTGATGCCACCACGTCATCCTTTAAAAGAATTATTTCTTTGCATCAGGTCATTTTTGAAGGAGTTGTTGGCCAAGGTTTCCAGGGCGACATTGCCATTGATGACATCCGTATCGCCAAGGGAGCATGCCCACACATCGGAACCTGTGACTTTGAGTACGACCAGTGTGGTTATTTCAATCCCCGTCTTTCAATAGACAATTTTGATTGGTTGAGAAATTCTGGTAGCACACTGACGTCCCGCACCGGCCCCCCTGTGGATCACACCTCCAACACTGGTACAGGTCAGTTGTCGCATCATCTGCGAAAGTCTCAGAAAGTTTTAAAATCCTTTCTTACTTACTTACTTACTTGGTTGGAGAATAGGAATCATTGCAGGCAGTATAAATCCTTTCTTTTATATCCCAACCCTTGGTATAATTTGGAAGAGATGACCTTTTTCTTTTAGTACACTGTTAGAGCATGACACCATTGATATATTATAATAGTGTGTGTGTGTGTGTGTGTGTGTGTGTGTGTGTGTGTGTGTGTGTGTGTGTGTGTGTGTGTGCATGTGTGTGTGTGCATGTGTGCGTGCATGTGTGCGTGCGTGGGAGTGTGCTGTGGTCCAGTGATCAGGAAGGTTTTCATTGTTTTCTGTCTATGGAGAGCTTCTTAAAAGAACATGTTTGATGATGAAAAATATGAAAGGGAAAGTAGAGTTACTGATGAATTGTAGTACGGTACAACCTTGGTGTGTTCATAATTTAAAAAGTGATGTCCACACTGATATTTCCACTTAGACTTCTTTCCTTGTCCCAAGGTGAGTGGTTAGCGGGTGCTCTAGTGTGGTTTCCTCTTTCCCTCTTTTCTGTCAAATATCTGTCGTCCTTATCTCGCCTTCTTTTTTTTGGGGGGGGGGGGGGCGGGATGTAATTCTTTAGTGACAACTCGATTAATGGGCTTTTACATGATGTATTTTTTTATTTGCTAGTGCCGTACAACTCTTAATAAAACTAAACAAAACTGTTTCTAAACCTGTCCCAGGCTACTACATGTACATCGAGTCCAGTTCCCAGAATGCCGGTGAGAGGGCGTGGCTGTACTCTGACGACATCCCCAGCACTCCGAACTCCTGCGTCTCGTTCTGGTACTTCATGTATGGAGCTGGTAAGTGTCTTTTTCCTCATGGCGTTATCCTCTGCGATAGCTGCATGTTTAAGATCAGATTATAATACTTTATTGTCTCAGAGGGAAGTTCTTCTTGGCTGTACAGGACCGTAAAAACGCAGAGAGATTAAATTATAAATTACTCTCTTTAAAACTGTTCATGTTAACTGTCTGTACTCGATGGGTATTGTAGATTTAGAAACAATGATATCTTTTATGGCATGTTTTTATCTTTGTATCTGTGTGTGTATCTTATAGTAAAACAAGTCTCCCTACAGGTAGGCCTATGAATCAAAGTGGAATTTATCTAGATTTATTATTTTTTTTAGATTATTGTGTGTGCCAGGTGAAATGTACCAATTTTGGATATTGAAACAAGGGCATATTCTTGTAGCCAATTTAATGATGAACATGCTGATTTTTTATTTTTTCAAACATTTTGAATAGTTTTAACGATATGCCACATTTTGTCGCACCTGAGTAATTACATTTTTTAAAAGTACCAAGTTTCTTTAACTCCGCCTTCAGGGCAAACCCTGGCTTGTGTGTGATATGTCCTGACAGAGAGATAGAGGCACTCAATTAAAAGTCCTCCCATCGTGGGAATATAACTGAAGTCATTAGTGTGCATGGCGAAGAGAATCCTAATCTTTACACCACACACACTAGTCTCTGTTATGATTAATGATCTCGGATACATTATTTTTTTAAATATAAAAATCCTATGAGGCAATTTCCTCACTGCCTTTTAAAAATGATTTTATATTAATCTTTAGTAAATTTATTGTATAAAATAGCAAACTTTTAGGATGCTTTCACTCTTGCCTTTGTTGATTTGTAGCAATTGTAACGTCTTATTTTTTTTAAACCTTTGAAGTCTCATTTTTAGTAATTGTTTTAAGTTTCATATTAAGGACCTGTTAAGTTTCTTTTAAAACTCATGTTAAGTCTCACTTTCAGCATTTTCCTATCATCTATTTTTGTTTGTTTGTTTGTTTGTTTGTTGGTTGGTTTTTTGGGTTGTTTGTTTGACACTGTCATTTCTGTCTGTGCGTGCAGATGTGGGTACCCTGAGGCTGTACTTTGTGAAAACGACCAACAGCACGTCCCTGTTGTGGCAACTGTCAGGTGACCAGGGAGACCAGTGGAGGCAGGTCCAGCTCAACGTTACCAGTGATGTGCCTTATCAGGTGGGTGGGAACCTAACTCTTACGCTTATTTAGGCAGAGGGAGAGAGAGAGAGAGGAGAAGGGGGGACGTGGAAGAGAGGGGGGAAGGGAGAGAGAGGGGGGGAGAAGGAGGAGAAAGAGAGAGAGTGCAGAGAGAGAGAGGGAGAGAGAGGGAGAGAGAGAGAAATGAGAGAGAGAGAGAAATGAGAGAGCGAGAGAAAGAGAGAGAGAGTGCGAGAGAGTGAGAAAAGAGAGAGATAGAGCGCGAGAGAGCGAGAGAGGGGGGACGGAGAGAGAGAGAGAGAGAGAGAGAGAGAGAGAGAGAGAGAGAGAGAGAGAGAGAGAGAGAGAGAGAGGGGGGGTACAATCCCATGTACAAATAACCACTTCCCATTCCCTCCCTCCCAACCTTCCCCCTTGCGGTTTTCTAAATTATAATGACACTGTCCAAGAGAACCACCTGTTGAAGAAGACAATTTTTTCCCCATTGACAATGGATGTTTTTTTTGATAGGTTTGATCATAAATAGTTTCACTAAATAAGCTTTGATGAAAATACTTTCTCTGAACATAATTGTTGAAGGATGGAAGAAAGAGGGGGGGGGGGGGAGAGGGGGAGGTAGGAGAGGGAATGGAGACTCACTTTAATATGCTCCTACCACTTCAATAAATATTGTAAGATTTGTTCCAACGGCCTCCTGTCCCAGACTGCCACTTGCACAAATGACCACTTCCCAATTCCCCATTGTATTCTAAAAAAATAAGATCTTTCACGTCTTGGTGGAATCAGGCGGTCGTCAATTTTTGGGCAAGTGGGGTTATTGGTATCGCCTTAAAGGTTGTACATAATTTGCCTTGCTTTCGATGAATGAAATACCCATTTATCTTGAATACAAGGCGAGATATTTGCAATTGAAGGAGGTGGGGGACACTTGGTTTTAGAGGTAAAATTAGCGAGATAATGGCGCCAGAATTTGGTTATTTACATAGCCCGAGCGTTCGTGGAAACTGAAAACTTACATTTTTTGTGCCTTTAATCAACGTAATTCAGTAAAACCCACGCATAAATAGGTTCTTAAATGGACATAAAAGGTTTTGAGCCATAAATCACATATTTGATAAAAATTACCAAACCGGCAGAAAAATGCCAATTTTTTTCAATTTTATTATTTTGACGAAAGCCTGATTTCACCACGCTGCCTTATTGATGTATATGATACTGTCTAAGACATCCATTTGCATAATACAAACACATTTCTCCTCATTAATGGATGACTGTCTTATACAACTTCAACTCTTCTTTGTTTTCTTTACACTATTTTTCTTTGCAACATAATACTTCTCTTACTTGTTTCTCTTTTTTTTTTCATGTTCTACTTTTGATCCTTCTTTGTTCATCCTCAGATCGTGTTTGATGGAGAAATTGGCAAAGCTGGCGGGCAGGGCGACGTTGCTATTGATGATGTCATCATCTACGATGGAGACTGCATGAACACCACGGCACCCCCACCCACTGACATCACCGTCGCTACTAGGCCAACTTATCGTGAGTACAGGATACTATGTGTTGTGGCAGTGGATGAAATGTCATGTGTTTTTATTAGTTTGATTCTTTTTAAACATCAGTGCAGTCATAATATCGTAAACAAAATATATAATATAATATGGCATGGGCTTTCACACACCTCACAGACTTGTCAATGCATTAAGGAATACATGTTTTGAGAATTATACAGTTGAACTTGCTCCAACAACCACCTGTTGAAGACAATCACCTGTACTAATGGTTACTTCCCATTTTTTCCCTTGTGTATTTTTGAAAATATAAATACATGAGGCATCATAGTGAAATCAGGCACTCGTCAAAACAATTAAATTGAAGAAAATGGCATTTTTCAGTCCATGTGGCAATTTTAATCCAATTTTTGTCTTTTAACTCAGCGTCTTTAAGACCCATTAAAAAACAAATTTCTTTGTGGATTTTGATGAAAAATATTGATGTAAGACACAAAAATGTAAATTTGCGGTTTCTAAGGACTCTCAAACTTTGGTAGTCGTCAAATTTTGGCGGCCGTTTTCTCGCTAATTTTACCTCTGAAACCAGGCACCCCCCCCCCCACCTTCAATCGCAAATACTTCGACTTCTATTCATGATAGATGAGAAGGCCCTACTTTTTATAAACAATAGCAAGACAAATGAACTAGCTTTAAAATGATACCCATAACTATACATGTCCGCAAATTGACGAGCGCCTGATTCCACCGCGCCGTGACACCTGTTATCATACTGACACGTGTAAGACCTCCACCTGCCTATGACGCACACTTTTCTTCTGGACATTGGGTGGCCTTCTGAGATAGTTTTGACTGTATTTGGAGGATCTTCAATGTACTGCATTGGCTGTTTTTATACATCGCGGATTTTACGTAGCGCTTTTAAAAATAAATGTAATATGATTTGTTTGTGAAAGGGAGAAGGTTAAGTGCTAGTTTGGAATTAATAAGTTTTAATCCCATGTGTATATAATTTGGAATTAAAAATGCTGAATTCAAGAGAGAAGCTCACATGTTTGAATGAAAATGAAATTTTAAAATACTCAAAGCGTGTCAAGCTACTCTCTGCCAGAATTGGTCCAATGGGCCATAGAGGAAGCCACAAGTCATCTTATCCCGTATTCATTCTCCTATTTTACCTTAAAAAAATATTTTCTGATGCAAGTTCATTGGTCACTGTGAGACATTGACAGGTGAATTATAATTGCAATATTTTGGCTCATTGGAAGCCGCCCCACCGTTCACCCCCACTCTCCCCCTCCACCCCCTCTATTCCCTTTCCTCCACCCCTGTCATCCCCCTTTCCACCGTCAATCCCCCCCCCCATCCCATCCTGGTCTCTCCCCCTTTCCTCATGTACCCCACCTCCACCTATTGTAAAGACGTTGGCAGTTAAGTTTTGTTAATACTGTTTATGACTTTCCCTTTTTAAATGTTTCTCTCTCGCTGCAGCACCCTCCCAGTATGACTGTAACTTTGACAGCAACACGCGGTGTTCCTGGAGTGAGGACACCTCTGACCAGTTCGACTGGACCATCCACAAAGGAGCTACAGACTCATCCTACACTGGACCCAGCTTTG
Source organism: Aplysia californica (assembly GCF_000002075.1). Taxonomy (NCBI): domain Eukaryota; kingdom Metazoa; phylum Mollusca; class Gastropoda; order Aplysiida; family Aplysiidae; genus Aplysia; species Aplysia californica. The sequence goes on along the minus strand of NW_004797470.1, from coordinate 935,356 downwards.
ACCACACCACTGGAAAAGGTGAGTACGAGAGGTGTTGCTTGTTTTGGTGTTGAAAGTTTCAGCTCTGGTGCCATGAGAAAGAGATAGAGAGACAGAAGGAGGGTGGAGGTGAAGATATATAATTTATATATATATATATATATATATATAGTCTCGTGTATGTGGCTCTTTCTCTCTCAATGCATATATACAGAGAGGGAGAAAGAGAGACAGAGAGAGACAGAGAGAGAGAGAGACAGAGAGAGAGAGAGACAGACAGACAGACAGACAGACAGACAGACAGACAGACAGACAGACAGACAGACAGACAGAGGTGGAACAGAGAGACAGACTCGACTGGGGGAGACCATGAGAGAGACAGAGAGAGAGACAGAGGTAGACAGAGAGAAGAGGGCAGATTGAAGGAAGCATGAAGAGTAAGGGATGGAAACTCACTAAGCTATTTCACTTTACGTTATTTCACCTTTCGTTATTTCACCTTGCTAAACAGTACTTGAGATAACTGTACATTGTCGTGACTTTCTTTCACTCTCTTGCTATCCAGGCTACTACTTGTATACGGAGAGCTCCCCCACATCAGCCAACGACACAGCACGCCTGTTCAGTAAGGATGTGCAGCTCAACAAAGATGGCATATGTCTCATATTCTGGTACCTTATGTACGGAAGCACCATTGGCTCTCTGAATGTCTATGCGCAGCAGAATGGTGAGTTTTCTATGTGTCCATCCCTGAATATCAGCCTTATTAATTCATTTGTGTTGCTGACCTGTCTATCCCACATTGGCTTGTCAGTGATGAGTTTTTGTGTGGTTTTCGTGGTTGTATCTTCGTTTGTGAAGCAAGGCCTTTGTATACCAGTTTAAAATAGGTGCTTTGTAATGCAAACCTTCTCATTACTTTTCTTTTTTCCCAAAATGAGCTGTTTTTTGTCAGAAGAGCATAAATGTCAGAAAAAAGTAACGGCAAGAAATTTATTGTAAAACCATAGCTGAAATCAATTTCTGAATCCTCATTGCAAAAAAAAAATAATTAGGCTACAGGTCACACTATAACTAGTGTAGGAGTACTTTTCCGTCTTTTTGCTCCATTTAAATCTAATCAAAATTAAAATTTTAGAACATAAAACCGTCTATTGCGTTGGGGGTCTTTGGCCTCCAAATATTTTTCTAGAAACCAGTGGCTGGGGGCTCCAGTGGCCTAGGGAATAGTGAGTTCAGACTCAAACGTAATGTAAAGCAAGTATCATTGGCACAGGGTTTAGACGGGTGGTCATTGGTGTGTGTCCTTGAACAAGACATGATAAAGGTCACTGCGCAGTGTCAACCGGCAATATGGCATGTTCATGAAGTTGTTCTGTATTGGTATGATATTGTGTATTTGATATTCTTTATATTAAGTGTTTTTGATTATATATTTATTTATGTATGTTTGCCTTTGTTAACCAAATTTCCCTTCGGGATCAATAAAGTTTCATTTTTGAATTAAACGCGTGAGGTGTGCCGACATAATGAGTTATTTCTCGCAATCCACAATAGGAGATATTGGCCAAAAATTAACTAGCGTCAAATTTTTAGATTTTCCAATGATGCCATATTCTTTAGGTCTAACATGTCTTTTATTATTTCATACTTATAAATTGTAAAAACTTCCCCTATAAGCATGATGTATCTATTTCCAAAGAGCTTGAATCCGAGAAGCAACTCATTTCGTCAGTACACTCCACGTATTATTATTTATTAGAGCTTGAGCTTAAATCTATCAATAATGATATTTTTTAGTCTCCAAAAGATTTTCAAGAAACCAGGTATAGGATTAGAATATAGAATATAGAACCATTGATAAGGCTTTGTGTTTTCAAAGAAACCAGTTACACGGTGAGAACTAAACACCATAGATGTGTTAGCTGGGCTGACAAAATGAGTTACTTTTTGCAATTCACGATTGGCAATATTGGCTGAAAGTCAACGACACTGGGGTCAAATTTGTAAGTTTTCAATTGATACCTTTTCCCCCCCAAGTTTAACATGTTTTTTATTTTTCCATACTTATACATTGTTCAAACTCTACCTATAAATTTTATGTATCTGTTACTACAGCGCTAACATCTGAGAAATATCTCATTTTGCCACCCAACCCACCGCACAGACAGAACAACGAAACATCCTTCGTAAGGCTTTGTGTTTTGCCTTAAAAAACATTTCAAAGAAACCAGATACATTGTTAGACCTGAATACCATAGATATGCTGATGGTCACTGTCTCCTTTCTGTGTCTCCAGGCGCTCTTGGCCCTATCCTGTGGCAGCGGTCAGGCGATCAAGGTCGTTTCTGGAAGATGGCCAGCGTCCACATCACACCGAGTTCTCTGGTACAGCCAACCTCCACAATGCAGGTAGGCGTACTGATGACACCCATCATATGACTGGTTCTCGGGTAAAAGTAAAATACTTCTTTGCGTGTCTCACACACAGCTTATTCCAGTGGTGTGCGTGGTGTATGCATCTGGAAAATGACAATTTTGCGTTTGTGTTCTTTACGTTTTTAAAAGAAATATTTGTCACGACAAGGTGGAATCGGGCGCTCGTCAGTCTTGGGGCATTTAAAGTTTTAGGTATCAACGTAAAGCTTGTTCATTTGTCTTGGTTTCAATGAAAAAAAAGCTACTAAGCTATCTTGAACAATTGAAGGAGGTGGGGGTTACCTGGTTTCATAGGTAAATTCAGCGAGAAAATGGCTGCCAAAGTTTGATGATTTCCATAGCTTGAGAGAAATGGGAAAGTGAAAATATATACTTTTTGTGCCTTTAATCATAGATATTCAGTAAAATCTATTTAGAAATGTGTTTGTAACAGGACTTCAATGAACCAAAAGCCATATACATGTGTAAAAATAGCCGAAACGACGGGAAAATGCTGATTTCTCCAATTTCACTATTTTGACGAGCGCCTGATTTCACCATGATGCCTCACATGTATTCTCTTGACTGAGTACATTTCGAACGTAGACATTTGTTGTTTTATATAAATTATGTAAGTTTAATTAAATTTTTGTTTTTTAAATTGCAGATGGTTTTTGAAGCTGTGATGCTAAGAAGCTACCTGGGGGATACAGCCATTGATGATATCTCCACACATCCGGGAACTTGTTTGGAATATGGAGGTAATCCTGCGGCCAAATTGTGCATAACTTTGAGGTGATAGAGATGTATTAATTTTAGAAAAGGCTCGCCAGCTCTGACATTGGTTGTCTGCCACTAGTACACCCTACTTCTTTTCTCTCCCTCTGTTGTTTGAAAATTCTGATTGCTTTTTTTGCTTTCTCTCATCACTAAATGATTGTTAATAAGTCCATAGCAATAAAAAATCCAAGTTGATTGTTCACTCCAGTCTTTCTTTGAGCTTTACCATATCAATATTGTGAAAGCAGTGACAAAGATAAGTGCTGACACCAAATAACTCTCTTTTTCTTTTGTAAACTTTACAGAGGTTTATCTATGGGTCTTCGGTTAATTACTGAGCATGAGCTTGCAGTTGCTATTGCATGCGGGAGACTTGAGTTCAATTCCTGTGTGGGCAGAAATCTGCATGCACTATAAATAGTATAAAAGTACTTGGCAAACTTTTTTGCTTTCTCTTCACTTGAAGAAAAAGACGGGGTTTCCCCCCTTTTTTTGGAGGGCATGTGTTCAATGATTTTTCCAAGCAATTTACGAGGCGGTTAAAGCATAACACCATTGATTTATAATTTGAGTGACTGCATTTTACTTAAAAACTGAGTGGATGAAAAGTTTGATGTCTAGTTGCTATTGTATCTTCTTTTTTCCACCAGGTGTATGTGACTTTGAAGACGTGAGCATCTGTGGCTTTAGCCAGGACAATCTGGCCACACTCAACTGGACACAAACCAGTGGACGCACACCATCGGGGAGCACCGGACCATCCAGTGACCACACCTACGGCACTTCCACAGGTCAGCTTTTCTCTCCTTTTTCCCCCCAAAAATTGTCCGAAAAGACCTCCCTTTGTGTAAGAGTAAAGTGATTGTTTTAGACAGGTAGACATCTCGGGCAATGCCATTATAATATTTTTAAAATTCAAGAGGGAAATAAGAAGTGGTCATAAAAAAAAAATCAAAATGATAAGTGGCCATTTGTACGAGTGATTGTCTTGGACAGGTGATCTTTAGGGCGGATTCTGTTGTAGTTTAAATACTCTGCATATGTGGTGTAGTGGTTAGGCACTTTATTGGTGTTGCATTCAGAGGATTTGTATTGAGTATCTTCGTCTTTCTGGTAGTACGTTATATCCCTCTCAGCTCAGGTTGGCCCTGACTGTTTTGGTCGAAGCAGTAGGTCTCCTAGAGGATCTAAATAGTGTCGATGGAGATGTCAAGCATCTACAGAGACTATTCTTTTCTTTCTTGTTCTTTTATTAAAGTTTGTGCATCTGAAGTGCTGCTCCAATTTACTTATTTGTTGAGTCTTTTATTATATTGTGTGGATGAACGGGAAGGCCTTTAAGATCAATAGAATCTTCTTGAAATCTTTCATGTTCCATGTTGTGTTGCTCAAGGGGTGACTATTATTATCACTTGTAATGGCCTGCACTAGAACCCAAATAAGAATAATTGTAACTCGTGACTTACTGATGATGGCCCTATCCATTTCGACAGACTATCATAAAACAGTAAGCGTGATACAACTTTGCTTGGGCAGTAAACATAGAGGACACAAACTGCCCAAGTACTACTTCCCTCTCTTCTGATCTTGACTTCCTTGATATTCTCCTAAGGAGTGACGTCATCAGTAGGTTTGAAATCAATCAAAGAATGTGTAAGAAGGTAAAACTTATGATTTCTTTTTCTTCTTATGGCTTGCACTTGTATCCAAGTAACCTTCTGCCATTTCTTCCTACAGGCTCCTACATGTACACAGAGTCATCTGCCCCTGCCAAAAGCGGTGACACTGCACGCCTGGTGGGCCCACCACAGAAAGCCACCACCGGGAAATGTCTCAAGTTCTTCTACCACATGTACGGCCTCAATATGGGCACACTGAATGTCTATCTGAAACGTCGCGGTCGCCTCTACTCTCCGATCTGGTCGGCCAAGGGGAATCAGGGTAACCAATGGCAGCCGGCCGCTGTCACCATCAATAGTGCTGCTGATTACCAGGTGACATACACTGTTTAGTATAAAAAGATTTTTTTTTTTCAGTGTAAGCATTTTTTGAGGGTGCGGTGGCGGAGCGGTTAACTTGCTCGTCTCCGAAGTGAAAGTCCGGGTTCGAGCCTTCGTTTGGACACAGATTTTTTCCCCCTCTCCTTTCCACCCAGCAGTAATGAGCACCTGACTTCGAGTTGGGAAAGTAAAGGTAGTGTGGAAAGGAACTGGCCACCCTAACACAATATGCCGAAGGCTCAGGATGTTGTCTCACTAACAAGGCAATCCCCAATGTCCGGGTCGGATGGGGGAACAACTTTACTTTAGTTTTAAGCATTTTTATGCCCCCATCAACACAATTTAGATCATTTAAAAGATGGGCTTCTGTCCTGTCTGTAAAGGCCAATAACCCAGACTAAGAGGGATTCAACATCCCAACAGATAGACCAACATACTTGATGAAAATTTTACCCACATGCAAGTTGAACTCGCATCTCTTGTGTGTGATGACAAGCATTTAATATCACTCCACTGTTTTTTTGGTCTGATTGTCTTAAATATCTCTGTATTGTCTATCGCTACGCATTGTTAAATACAGTGGAACTCGGATTCAACGAAATCGTTGGGCCTGGCCTTCGATTTCGTTATGAGGTTTTTGTGTAGAAAATTACAGCACCGAGCAAGTAATGTATAATATATTCGACTTTCTCAGTCAAAAGCAGTTTGGTTTCAAATGAGAGGAACTTTCATTTCTTTGATACCACAGAATTGCTGGAAAATTTCAGGAAAATACACTGAACTCTACCAAGCACACACTGTACAAAAGATCCCATTTGTTCAAATACATGCCTGAGTCATCTATCTTCTATAACGTATTGTTTGCCAAACGAGTTCTGTTGCTGGGTAGAGCCTAGCATACGGCAACATTTGATTCCAGTTCAACGGGCAATTCATTATGTAGATCTATGTTAAGACTCGCTTATCATTGCAATATATATCAGTAGCCAAGGAAAAAAATGAATGCGTCGTCTTTGTTTCTCTACTGACGTTCCACGCCCAGACCGTTTGTACTCCCTCCCCCTCCCCCATCCCCCAAGACACATGCACACATAGTCACTTGTTAGCTGGCCGCCCGTCAGACCCCGACACACGCTAAGACATGGGTGCGTGATTATGACGCCTGTGTTGGTATGGAAGGAGACCGGTGATTATTCGTATAGAGCAGTTCACCCTGCAAGCAACTTCATTGAATTTAAGCTTGCTCATTTATGTATTCGTTGAATCCGGGTTATTTTTATTTAATTTTATGAATAAAAAAATCAAGGAATCCCAACTCTCTTTGTTTAATACGAGTTCATTGAAACCAAATTCCACTGTATTGCTGTTCTGTCTATAATTGTGCTATCATTAATATTGCTGTGTTGGTACTCGTAGTTGCTCTGCTTGCTTTAAATATCTCTATGTTATTTATTGCTCTTCATGCTTTAAATATTGTTGTGTTATTTATTGCTACGCATGTTTTAAATATTGCGGTGTTAGTTATTAATTGCTCCACTTGTTTTAAATATTGATGGGCTATTAATTGCTTTGCTTGCTTTTAATGTGTATGGTTAAATATTGCTGTGTTGTTTATTTCTCTGCTTCCACTGAATGCCCTGTGCTTTTTTTTGCTATTCAGGTTGTGTTTGAAGGAGTGCTTGGTGGCTCAGTGACCAGCGACATCGCCATTGATGATGTATCAGTTGTCCTCGGGGCCTGCCCCCCTCCTGCCACTTGCGACTTTGAGAACGGACCCTGTCTCTATTACAACAGTGTACCGGGAGATGACTTTGACTGGGAGATCAGACAAGGCAGTTCTTATGCACAGAGTGGACCTACATCTGACCACACGCTGCGGACCAGCTTAGGTGAGCTGCTGTGTACAGGCCTGTCCTTTATGTAAGGGGGTCGCTCAGAAGGAGAATTTAAGTCCCTGGACATTAACACAGTGCTAGATGGATTGTGAAGATCAAATCATAAGTTTTTGTATATTGTCGTATTGTTAGACTACTACAATTATAAGACACAATAATATTAGCTCGAAGTCCCTCAGTCCAGCAAACTACCAACTGAGCTAACTACGCCCCTTGTTTTACCTATCTGTTTTGTTGTGACTTTCCCAGGCCACTACATGCTCATCGACACAAAGTACAGAAAGCGAGGGGAGAAAGCTCGTTTGTACTCGGAGGTACTGAAGGCCACCCGCGCCTCCTGTCTGAGCTTCTATGTGAAGATGTACCAAGGTAATGACGCAGGAACAATGTCTGTTTACTGGGACAACGACATTGCAGGAAGTGGACATTACTCCTCACTCTGGACAATGACCGGACCCCAAGGCGTGAACTGGGTTCATGAACAGGTAATATGCTCTTTTAGTACAAATAACATCAGTACATTAAAAGATGTCTTTTTATTCGAGTGTTTTCAAGCTAAGTATTTTTCCTTCTGTTCTGTTTTTTTCTAATCTATTTTCTGTATTAGAATTTAATTTACTTTTCAATTTGTTAGTGATTGAGCGCTTGTTATTTGCTACCTGAGTTGTACACTTCCCGGGAAGCAGAAAATGTTTTTGAGTCGTGTTGTAGTGTCTATTTGGGTAATGATAGTTGTATGTAAAGTTTATAGAGCATGCCATAGATCGTGGATATGGGCTATAAAAATGCAATCATTATTAGTATTATTATTATTATTATTATTATTGCTATTAATATTATTATTATTATTATTACTACTATCGTTATTATCATCATCATTATTATTATTATTATTATTATTATTGTTATTATTATCATTATTATTACTACTATTGTTTTTATTATTATTATTTGTAAAAAATTATTGTTATTATTATCATTATTATTAATATTATTAGGCATTATTTTTATTATGAATTTGAAGATATATCCCTATGTTTATGTATTTTTATGCTTGTGACTTGATATTTTTTTTACCTCGTATTTTTGTCTCGGGCAGGTTGATATTTCTTCCACAAGTCCGTACAGCCTGATGTTTGAGGGAGTAGTTGGCGACCCGTCCGTCAGCGATATGGCTATTGATGACATACAACTCACTTCTGGACGCTGCGTAAAGCCACCGGATAGTTTCACTTGTGGAGATGGAAGTACAATATCTCACAGCAAGGTAGGAATGGACACTTAAGTGTCCAACAAGAATGGTTAAATGGAACTGAAATATTCCACTTTAAGGTACGATTGGAAACTAAAACATCCTACAAGAAGGTATGATAAGGAACTAAAATATTTTACAAGAAACGATTGGAATCTAAAATACTTACGTAGTAAGTTTGGAAACTAAAAAATCTTACAAGGTATGCATGGGAATTAAATCATCTTATAAGGTATGAATGGGAACTAAAACATCTTACAGGAAGATCTAATTATATAGGAACTAAAATACCTTAAAAGAAGGTATATAATTGGGAACTAAAATATCTTACGAGAAGGTATGAATGGGAACTAAAATATCCTTCAAGGTCTTAAAGGGAACTGAAACGAATGGGAACTGAAATATGTTACAAGAAGGTATGATTTTCTAACTATAATATCTTACAAGAAACTGTTCTTTGTGTACCTCTGTCTCTTTTGCTGTCTATTTCTCCAACGAGGGCAAGATGTTTATGGCCTTTATGGAGATTCAAAAGTCCTAGAGTGATTTGAAGTGTATCAAAGGGGATGTTAAACATGATTGAAGAATTACAAAAGCGTTCTCTCCTTGTACAGCTTGTGACTACTGTTAGCCTTGACAGGCAGTCTCAAAACAGCTATCATCCTTTAAATATTGTAAATTAGTGCTTGTCAACCCTCCTATTGCCACAGCGTCCAATTTTGTTATCTATCAGATGCTAGCATTTTCGTACCCGCCACCAACATGCCATGTATTTCCAAGAGGGGCATCAAATAATACCTGTGACTATGCAGGTGATTCTCACTGCTCACCAAAGTTACCAAATCGGCCAACTGTGTACAGCAAGTTACCACTGTTAGCCCTGACATGTAGGGTCAGAGCAGCTATTGTACTAAATAATGCAAATTTTAATAGTTTCTATGTGGGTGTACACTTCTCTCTGTCTTCGGTGGAAAGAGAGGCCTGGGGGCGACCAAAAATGAAAGGAAAACGGACTATTGCAAAAGTACTTGTGGACAAAAAAATGGAGTGGTGTCCTTGTGATAGCTGCAGACAGATTTTCCTGGTCATCTCTGAAAAACTGGTGCGTTTCAAGACGTAGTAGTTTCTAAGTCTAAGTAATTCTAAGTATATCCCTGTCTGTCTCTGTGTGCCGGTAAATCTAAATACACCTCTGTCTGTCTCTGTGTGCAGGTGTGTGACTACCACCCAGACTGCGCCAACGCCACAGACGAGGCCCACTGTGGCACTTGCTCGTTCGAAACAGATCTCTGCGGCTTCTCCGACGTGAGCAAAGGAGCCTTTAGGTGGAAGCAAGCTCGGGACTTGGACACAGACGACCTCAAGGATCGAGTGGGAGCTGACCACACCCTGGACTCGACCTCTGGTCACTTCATGTACGTGTCACGAAGTCAAGGCCCCTACGCCAGCAAGGCCACGCTGACCACCCCCTTGCTACATGCCACATACGAGACTTGCCAGTTCCAGTTTTACTACAAGAAACCGGCGGGCAGTCTGTCTGTCGACATTCAGGTTAGTTTTCTTGTAGAGGAGATGACAGTTCATCATTTGTCACATTCAGACATCTTTTGTCAGGTAGACTTAATGTGTGGGGTTAGGGGGGGGGGCGATTAGGGAGGGGGAGGAGGAGGCAAGTGTTGTTCTCTTGAAGATAAAATGGTGCTATCTGGGTTACGAATGGGTTATGTTCGATGTAGAATTTAATAGTAGGCCTAAAAGTACCCCCCCCCCCCCCAAAAGACAATAAAGGTCCTGTGGCTGCGTAAAACACGAGAAAAACCCTCAGATTTAGAAAACTAGACCATGTTTGGGAACATGATACTGCATTAGTCGGAAAGATCCATCAAAGAAACAGAGAAGAAGATCAAAAAGTTTGTGGGTGAGCCAATGTGGAATGCTTTTTCTACTATCGTCTGAGAGAGTTAAGGACAACACAGGCTGTTCTGTAACCAACTGATGTAGAACTGTTGAGGATTTAAAGAGTGTGATTTTCTTGAGTGGGGAAGGGGGGGGGGGCGAGTGATAAGACATCTTACTGCTACTTTATTAATCTCGTTTCTTGACCTCATTACTTGTTTTTGTATATGCTTATTTCCATGATCTTGTGATACATGCATTTTTCTCTGTTCCTTTTTTTCTCAGTTCAGTTTTGACATTATTGTTCCTGTTGCCTTGTGTTTATGTATTGTAAATACTCTATTATAATTGCGATAGTTATTCAGTGGTGTGTGTGTGTGTGTGTGTGTGTGTGTGTGTGTGTGTGTGTGTGTGTGTGTGTGTGTGTGTGTGTGTGTGTGTTTGTGTGTGTACTAACTTTTCCTCAAATTATAATTATTGAGCCTCTTGCAGCGTAACTACTGTATGGTTGATTGTTTCGGTACAGATTGGCTCGAGAGAAATGACCATCTGGAAGGCGCCCCCTATGCCCACCACCGGCTCCAAATGGGCTCTGGCGCAAGTGTACGTTGGCCACTACACCAGTCAGATTCGGGTTCTGCTGAAAGCCTCAAGGCTCTACTCCACCCCGGGGTCCATCGCTATAGATGACACAAAGTTTGTGAACTGCGGGCCCCCTCAGCCTGCAGCGTCCTGCCCGTCCACAAAGTTCCGCTGTGGCAATGGCGTGTGTGTGGACCGCGTGTACCTGTGTGATCTGACGGACGACTGTGGAGACAACAGTGATGAGACAGACCTCAGCTGCAATCAAGCACACCGGTGTAACTTTGAGACGGACCTGTGCAGCTGGCAGCAAGACACCCATGACGATATGGACTGGAGAATACACCAGGGGCCAACCCCCACGGACAATACCGGGCCTTCAGTTGACCACAGTACGGGGCTGGACACCGGTCATTTTGTGTATCTAGAGACCTCGAGCCCAGCGAAGACGGGCCAGAAGGCGAAGCTAATGAGCCCAGTGGTGAGTCCGGCTCAAGTGTCGGATCAGTGTCACCTCTCACTGTTCTATCACATGTACGGGAGCACCATGCAGCCCCTCAACATCTACATGCTCACAGAGAAGGCAGGGTACCCACAGCTTCTCTTCACCCAACTCAGCACCCGTCAGAACTTCTGGGCACGCGCCATCATCCCTCTGGTGAGCCAGAAGTCCTTCAGGGTGATTATCGAGGGTGTCGTGGGCTCTTACCTCGGAGACATGGCACTGGACGATGTTACTCTTTCACCTGGATGTAAAGTGGCCACCGGTACCACCCTCCCAGCAGCTACTTACACCATGACAACGGTTGCCACCACGAAAAGGACGTGCTACTCGACATACTTCCAATGTACCAGCGGCCAGTGTGTGGGACTCAACAAGGTCTGTAACTTTGATCCAGACTGTTCTGACGGCTCAGATGAGGCTCAGTGTGGCACCTGTAACTTCGAGAATGGAACCATGTGCGGCTGGTTCCACGCCAGCTCTGGACACTATAGATGGGATCTGAGCAAACCAGCAGACATGGGTAAAGTGGGGCCTTCAATAGATAACACGCTGGCCAACGCCAACGGCCACTATGCTTACATAAAACCAGCTTACGGCATCCTGTCCTCCCCGGCCATCCTTCGCTCCCCCGTGCTTGGCGGTACGTCCACTCTGTGTGTTATGAAGTTTTTCTACCACATAAATCCCGCAGCTGGAAGACTGTCGGTCATGGTGCCCTACAAAGGTGTTAAAACCCGTGTGTGGTCCTCTCCGACATTTAGCGGAAATTGGCGCGCTGCGTACGTTTACCTTGGACGTACTGTTGGAGAACTTCCGTCTGGTACCCAGATCGAGATCTGGTATGAAGCCTCGAGTACAGCACAGAGCAGTGCGAGTCTCCAGAACTTTGCGTCTATTGACGACGTTTCTTTCTCGTCCTGCAGCCGGACCAAGGCACCCCCGTCTGTGGCGTGTTCGTTTGACCAGAACACTTGCAACTGGAAGCAGACCAACAGTGACGTGTTTGACTGGACGCACAATAGTGGCCCGACCTCTAGCTCTGGCACTGGACCTCCGAGCGCTCACGGGGGTAGTGGGAAGTACATGTACATTGAAAGTTCTTCACCTAGAAAACAAAACGAAACGGCGGACCTAGTGAGCCCAACACTGCCGCCCACAGACCTGATTGGCTACTGCCTGTCCTTCTGGTACCACATGCATGGAGAAGACATTGGGTCGCTGCAGCTACTATCCACTAGCCCTTACGCTCGCAAAGCCGACATCCTTTGGTCTCTATCTGGCACGCAGGCAGACAAATGGGTACAAATGAACGTATTTATGAACATGAGCAGTTCGTATGGTCTCACGTTCCGGGCTACTATCGGCACCGGCTACCAGGGAGATATAGCCATCGATGACATCACCACCAAGAGAGGTGATTGTCCAGCTCTCAAGGAATGCACCTTTGAGTCTGGATTCTGTGATTGGACCCAGGAGACGAACGATGTGTTTAACTGGACACTTGGTAACAACGCAACAAGCTCTAGTGGCACGGGTCCAGGAACTGACCACACTCACGGCTCATCTGTGGGGAAGTACGCCTACATCGAGGCCTCAGGACGTGCGACTGGAGACACTGCAGTCATCACCAGCAAAGACTACAAAGTGTACGGCGGCTGCCTCACCTTCTGGTACCATATGTACGGCCGCGGCATGGGCACGCTCAATGTCTACAAGAAGACACCTGGCTCAGCCAGCGTCAAACTCTGGAGCTTACAAGGCCCGCAGGAGAATGCCTGGAAGAAAGCCAGCGTCCAGCTCTCGGGTAACGGCAAACCTTTACAAATCCAATTTGAAGGAGTTAGGGGATCAAGTTACACAAGTGACATTGCCATTGATGATATCGCTGTCAGTTTTCTCCCTTGTCAACCCATAGGCTCCTGCTCTTTTGAACAGGGTCTGTGTGCGTTTTTCAATGTGAAGAAAGGGGATCAGTTTGACTGGGTACTGGACAGTGCAGGTACATTGTCCTCCAACACGGGCCCACAAGTAGACCACACGACGGGCACTAAACAAGGGCAGTACTTGTACATTGAGACTTCGGGCAGCCACAAACTGGGAGACAGTGCCTGGCTTCAGAGTGAGCCCATCCCGGCCACTACGGGCAGCTGTTTGGAGTTCTGGTACCACATGTACGGGGCCGGTATCGGCACGCTCAACATCTACACAAAACTGCTTGGCAGCAGCCTGAAGACGTTGGTGTGGGCTCTGAGCAACAATCAAGGGAACTCATGGCAGAAAGGGCAGGTCACAGTCCACTCTTCTCAGATGTTTGAGTACATCTTCGAGGGCGTGTATGGTGGCAACTATTCGGGAGATATTGCCATAGATGACATACATCTGTTCAGCTTCCCCTGTGGTGGCCAACAGAAACTGTCCACCACACCTCCTCCATCCACGATCCCTCCGACCTATGCAGCAACCAAGCTGGACTGTAACTTTGAGAGCCAGTTCTGTCTGTGGAAACAAGATCCAAGCAATGATCAGGACTGGTTGGTCCGAGCCGGTAGAACCCCCAGCACGGCAACAGGTCCGACTGCTGACCACACGTACAACAACGCTCTCGGACACTATATCTACCGACCCAGCACACTCAGGCGTAGCGGAACATCCAGGCTCGTCAGCCCCACAGTGACCATACCCACTGGCGGTATTTGCTTCAAATTCTGGTACTATATGTATGGGTCTAGCGTCGGGCGGCTCAGCCTGTACGTCAACGCCAGCAGCCCAGGCGGGAACAGTGACCTCTTGTGGACACGTGTCGGCACACAAGGGCCTGAGTGGAAGTTTGTGCAAGTTCACGTACAAGACATGATCGGAGCCACAGCTTTCCTCACAGCGCAGGCCCTTGAGACAGCTGATAACAATGGGGATATAGCTCTCGACGATTTCTCCATGAACTTAGGAGACTGCCCGGCTTCGCCGAGGTGTGATTTTGAGGACGGACTCTGCAAATTCATGCAAGTGCCCGCGGATGATTTTGATTGGACTGTCACAGCCGCTGCTGCAGTGGCGTCATCCGGTGCAGTTAGCTCTTCACCGTCTGTTGACCACACGTTTGGCACGAGCGAGGGCCACTTCGCTCTGGCAAATGTCACTTCACCGGACAGGTCGGTCGGGGACGTGGCTCGCCTGGAGACTTCTGTGTTCACACCCACGGACGCTTCTTGCTTTACCTTCTGGTACCGGCCGGGCAAGGCTCAGCTCTCCATACAGCAGCTAGCAGAAGGTTCGGCTCTCAGTTCTACCCTTCAAACATTCGCCCCATCAGTTGGAACCTCGTCTCCATGGCAATTAGCTCTTGTGAATGTCGCCAGCAACTCGCGATTTTACTTGATGTTTGAGGCTCAAGTCTCGGGGTCCGGTGCTGGAGACCTGGCCATTGACGACGTGTCTCTCATTAGCGGTCAGTGTCCAGGCTTGGGTAGTTGTGACTTTGAGGGGGAGATCTGTGCTTGGAGCAACACCCGGACAGGGGACACGTTTGACTGGCTCCGGGGTCGAGGCTACAGAACATACACAGGGCCTAGCGTTGACCACACTCTAAATACAAAGTACGGAGGCTACCTGGTCTTAGATAGTCTGCTCCCAAGGAAACCTGGAGATGTAGCTCAGTTAGTTTCCCCTCGCCTGAAAGTCTCAACAACGTACTGCCTCAACCTTTGGTATTACATGAAAGGTTCGTCTGTAGGTAAATTCACTGTAAAGATTCAAACTTTGCCTTCGTCGGCAACGGCTCCCTTAACACTGTTTACCATGTCAGGAGACCAGGGGGCCGTCTGGAATGCTAAGCGTGTCACATTGGGACCCTTCAGCTCTGAATTCTTTGTCATTCTAGAGGGCACCATTGGCACCCAGATGAGGAGTGATATTGCCTTGGATGACCTGGCCATACAAATGGGCAGTTGCTCCTCATCCACCCCAGCTCCAACCTTCAACGCCTTCCACTGCTCGGCTAACGGCCAGTACCTATCCCGCAGAATGGTCTGTGACTTCCACAAAGACTGTCCTGATGGAGAGGAGGAAACGGCGTGTGAGTATGACTGCACGTTTGAGAAGGACTGTAAGTGGAAAAACACTCAACAGGGCTCGTATCAGTGGAGAAAGTTACGGGGAGCTACCCCCAACGCTAACACGGGCCCTACAGTGGACCACACCCTGGGAGCACCTGCGGGCTATTACATGTACGTGGACGCTAAGAGTGGCAGGTACGGCACGGCGCGCTTTGAGAGTCCGCTACTGCAGCGCTCGGCCCCCAACTGCGAGCTCGTCTTCTTTTTCCACATGACGGGCACAAACATCGGCACACTGATGGTCTCCAGGAAAGAGGGTGTTCAGGAGTTTACCCTCTTCAGCACCAATATGGATTACGGCGACAGCTGGCAGCAAAAGGTCGTTCCTATAGGAGCATCCAACGCTCCCTTTACCGTGGCTATCCTTGCCAAGCGATCGTACACCACTCTTGGTGATATCGCTATTGACGACATCAGTTTCCGAAACTGTGACTACCCAGACCCTAACACGAGTTGTCAATCGGCTGCTAACAGCTTCAAATGTGCCAACGGAGGCTGTATCTCCCCCAAGTTGGCGTGCAACTTTGTTGACGACTGCGGTGACGGCACGGATGAGTTGGACACCACGTGCTCCGCCTACCACCGTTGCAGTTTTGAGTCGGACCTGTGTGACTGGACCCAAGAGCACGTCCTGGATGAGTTTGACTGGACGCGCAACACCAAAAGTACGCCTCTGCACTCCACGGGTCCCTCAGTGGACCACACCACATCACTAGCCACCGGACACTACCTGTACATCAAGGCCTTAGGTCGCTTGCCTGGGGATAGAGCCTGGTTGGTGAGTCCTGCCCTAGCCCCGACCAACCTGTGTCTGATGACCTTTTTCGCTCACATGTACGGCAGAGACATCGACAAGCTGAACGTCTACACCCGGACAGCCATCAACGGCCCTCTCACGCTGAGGTTTTCAGACAACTCGGACAATGGCAACTACTGGTTCCCTCAAACTGTCCCTATCTTCAGCTCACAACCGTTCCAGGTGGTCATCGAAGGTGTCCGCGGCTACGGTTCTTTTGGAGACATCGGTATTGATGACATCATCTTTGCCCCGGGATGCGCTGTCAGCCCTGACAGTTTCCCCACTGCCACGCCCAGCCCTGCGACAACCACGCCCAACCCGTGTGGAGACCCCAACCTGTGGCAATGCGCTGACCACCAGAACTGTATCCCCAAGTCCCAGGTCTGCGATTTCCTCACCCAGTGCTTCGACGGTTCCGATGAGCAGAATTGTGGAGTTTGTGACTTTGAGTCCTCAACGTGTGGCTGGACAGACCACAGTGTCAACAGGTAAATCCATCCCCCTTCCAATTTCCATTCATATCTGTACAGCTCCATGGCATCATCCATTGTTTGACCAGCGTCTGTGGTGTAGCCGTTGGACATCTCAACGACTCGTGCAGAAGACCCGAGTTCAATTCCGTGTGAGAAATAAAAAAAAGAATATATCCGTCTTTCTACTGAGACGTTGTATCCCTCTCAAGCCGGCAGGGTCGAAGCCCGCCACCTAAATGATCTAAGTTGTGTCGATAGAGGTGTAAAACTTCTACAATTACAATTCATGCTTCATGGCATATTATAATCTACTGTTTGCCAAAATCTAACACATATAAGTCATGTCCACTGGGGCCTACGGTGTATCGGTTACAAGCTCTTTTCCGTAGCACAAAGAGAACAGGGAATTCGATTCCTGTGTGTGGAAGTTCTATTTTCTAACCTCTTCATCTATCTGCTGAGATGCTGTGCCCAATACTGCCCTGGTTGGTCTGGCCAGGCTACATCGAATCAGCCAGCCCTCTAGATGATCTAAGTTTCGTCAAGTGGGGGTGTAAAACATTTATAATAAATCAATGAGCTATATCTCTTACTCATACTCGTATGTTGCTTCAGAGCCACACCTGATGAAGAACGTTTTCTTCATTGAATATCTCATTTAAATAGTAACACAACTTTACAAATAATATTAGTTCAGTTGAAGCATTCATTTTTTTCAATCTTTTTTTCAACCGAGAAACAACGCTTTAAACAGAGGCCTGGGGGGGGGGGGGGGGGGGGAGGGCTTAACTATGGTAACCTTCATACTATGTTCTTTAAATATGAAAATATAATGTTGCAGTAGACCAGAGTCGTGACAAAAAAGCTGGTTCCAGCAACAGACTTGAATTTGATCGGCGGGGAGGGGGGTTGCTACAATTTAATTTGACCATGTGTTGGTTTCCTACAGGTATTCCTGGACCCGAGTAAACACTACACAGGACGAGCTGGTCCACAGACCTACCCTCGACCACACTCTGGGCATCAAAGGCGTGGGTCACTTCATGCTGCCTGTGTCCAGCGGGGAGGGCTACACCAGTATCTCTATCTTCGAGTCTCCGGTGTACGGGGCCACAGAGGCCACCTGTGAGATCCGCTTCTATTACGTCAGCGACCGCCCAGATGTACTCTCGATGTACCTGTACCCGGACGGTGTGCTCAACTACAAGTCAACGGCTTCGGGCGTGCGCCTGTGGAGGGCTCGAACCTCCTCCCAGTGGCGCCAGGCAAGAGTTGGCATCGGCTCTCGTGCTGCAGGTTTCCGGGTGGTGTTCCGATTTGACTACAAGAGACCGCCCAGTGGTACGTTTGTGGCTATTGACGACGTGTCCTTCAGCGAATCGTGTTCTCGTGGGCTCGCTCACAACACGTGCTCAGATCAGGAGTTCACGTGCACCACGTCACGTGAATGTAAACATCTCGACGTGGTGTGCGATTATGCTCAAGACTGTGCTCACGGGGAGGACGAGATGAACTGTGGCAACTATGTCGGCTGCTCCTTTGAGCAAGGGACTTGCGGCTTCAGGCAAGACGGCACAGATCAGTTTGACTGGCAGATCAAAAGCGCTGGCTCCACAAGACCGGGCAGAGACCATACTTACGGGAACAGAACAGGTCACTTCTTGTACATGCCTCTCAGCACTGTCCACAAGATCAATGAGACTGCCAGGATCAAAGGTCCCGTGTTCTACCCCAACGGGCCAGCTTCCTGCTACATGCGATTCTTCTATCACGTAGCCCAGGATGCTGTGAGCGAACTGGCAGTTTACACCGAAATGAAGGAAGGGGGGCCTAGGACTTTGAAGTGGAGTATGCCGCAAGCGTCCGCTGGAGGAGACGAGTGGCAGAAAGCAGTGGTGGAGTTGAGCGACCCATCCACATATCGCGTGGTGTTTGAGGGGGTGCGTGGCGTAAAGTACACGGGAGACATAGCCATTGACGACATCACCTGGACGCCCGGCTGTATCCCAGACGTGCGCCGCACGCTGCCACCTCTGAGACCTACGCTAGCGCCAGGCCAGTGCCAGGCGGGCAAGGAATTCCAGTGTGATGGTCAGTGTAAGCCGGTCTCTGCCTGGTGTGACTTCTATGCAGACTGCACCGACGGCACAGATGAAGCCAGCTGTCCACCGACCTGCAACTTTGAGAACGGTGCTTGTGGGTGGAAGATCCAAGGCTCGAATTCTTCTTCCTCCGCGTCTTCTATCGTATCTTTAGTCTCCAAGACAATGATCAACGCTGACCACAACCCGGGCTCTCCTCAGGGTCACGTAATCTCCCCCGACCCTGGGACAAGTTATAGCTCCTACACTCTGATCCTGTTATCCTCATTCTACCGCAAAGCCAGCACGCACTGCACGTTCTCCCTGTGGTATCAAGCGGTTCGACAGCCCTCGCTCTTCACCATCAGCGTGCGGGCAGGAGGCTACGATAACATCATATGGCCTGAGAGAAGAACGAACCTGCCCCTCAACCAGTGGACCAAACTGTCGGTGGCGCTTCCTCCTTGCTCCTCAGAGTTCCAGATTGTGGTCACCTATCGGTCTATATACTCCTCCGTGTCTCAACTCTTCCTGGACGACTTTGCCTTCGAGAACTGCCAGAGTCCGCCCCCAGCCGACTGCGGCGCGGGAGAGTTCAGCTGCGGCGACGGTCGTTGTATCCTGGAGGACCACAAGTGTGACCTCAGCACCGACTGTTGTGACGGCTCCGATGAGGACAACCAGCTGTGCTACCTCTACGCCAAGTCCACGTTCGAGCAAGGCATTGGAGACTGGAAGAACATGGTGGGCGGACGGAACACTTGGTCACTCGTCCAGGGAATGAACACCGGGGTAGGAAGTGCGTACAGAAGACCACCGGATGACCACACCACACACTCAAGCTACGGACACTACTTGACCTCATACTCCTCAGCGGCTCTGACAGCCAACACAACAGCCACCATCCTCTACTCAATGCCAGCCGCAAACCAGCAGTGTGTGGTTCGATTTTGGTACAGGATGGTAGGACGCGACCCGGGCACTCTAAACGTCTACACCAGCACCAGCAGTATGGGTAGAATCTCGAGGAACACATGGACCAGCAACCAGACGTCAGTGTGGCAAAGAGCCAGTGTCACTCTCATGTCAGCGGAACCGTACCAGCTGCTATTTGAGGCTGTGAAAGGTATTGGCGCCTACTCGGACGTGAACCTTGACGATATCAGCTTCTCCCCGTTCTGCAATGTACCCGTTCCCCCGACACCGGCCCCCGCCGTCACGACACCTCCCACAACCGCAGCGCCCACGGGCACCATGGCGACGTGTCCTGGAGGTCAGGTCGCGTGTCGTACACTGGGTGGGTGTGTCCTCCAGAGCCAGTTGTGTGACTTCCACCTAGACTGCATGGACGGCAGTGATGAGTCAAAGTGCCACACGCAAAAGGTTTGCACCTTCGACACTGACCTTTGCACGTGGAGTGAGACGAAACCAGATCTCCTGGACTGGAAGGCTGGCAGCCCGACATCTGTTGACCCCTCGAAAGGCCCCACTCAGGACGCAGATGGCAGTCGGACGGGTGGCTACGCCTACATCAATGACGCCAACAACGGGAACACAGCCGGCCAGGTGGCTAAGTTGTCCAGCCAGACGTTCTCTTCCTCCGCCACTGGCTGTCTTCTCTCCTTCAGCTACTACATGGCTCCCCCCGTCGCCGGCACCATCAAGCTAGAGATCAACAAATTTGACATGACGGCGGCCACGCTCTGGCAGGTCTCTGACGCTACCGGACTCTGGACCAAAGCCAACGTGGGCATTGGCCGGAGATCTTCACCCTTCTCCTTGACCTTCACGCGCTTGCCAGCCTCATCTTTCTCCGGCCAGATCGCCATTGACAACCTAGAACTGAAGCACTGCGCTGTACCGCAGAGCGTTTTTGCGTGTGCCGACAATCAGTTCCGCTGCAAGTCGGGGGCGTGCGTGGACTTCCAGGCGCTGTGCAACGGCCAGGACGACTGTGGGGATAACTCGGACGAGGCTCCCGCCAACTGCACGGGTTACCTCCACTTCAACTTTGAGCGCGTTCCCTTCGGCGATTTCTCTGAGAGCCAAGAGGATCAGCTAGACTGGAAGTTGTGGGACAGCTCCCAGGGTCTGGCGCGTGGCCTGCCCGGTGTGGACCACAGTACCGGCCTCAGCTCTGGTCATTATCTCTACGTGCAGGCCGGACCTTCAGCGAAGTCCACGGACACAGCCTGGCTACTGTCCAAGCCGCTGGCACCCACCAACAACAGCGTGTGTCAGGTGAGCCTTTGTGTTAATATGAAGGGTTTAGATGCTAAAACAGATATTTCTAAAATTTCAGGTTTTAAGAGCAAGAGAACTCTTTTATTCATTTCACTTACAAATCTATGGTCTAATTTAAGTAACCTTTGTACTTTCGAAAAATGAATTAGATAGTATTCAAATTCTCAGTGACTTTTTAGGAGTTGCAGCAGATTGTATTTTTTAAATTTTTGTGCAAAGCCAGATATATCCAGGAAAACATTTTTATTCAAATACAGATTTATCAAACATTTTGTCTCACTCTAAAGAGAAGTCAAGATAAACACGTGTGCATGCCCACATAAATACACCCACCAAATTATCTGTGATTCTTTGATGTCACTCTCTCTATGTGTGTGTTTGTTTTTACGTAAGACGTTTCTTTCTGCATATTTTGCATCAGACTACAGTCTAAAAACATACTGTGGCTTTATTCCAATTATGCATTTATGAATTTCATTATCTTATTTTTGTGCGGTTATAGGGTGTCACTGACGGGTACAACTTCTTCTTTTTCCCTCTGTTGTTTCTGTTTGTTCGTCTGCCTTAATTTTTACCAGCAGACAATTACCTTTATAGTGCCTATATTCTTCTCATGACAAAATTAAAATAATAATTTTTAAAAAAGAAACATTATCTTACCAGCATTTTATCTCGTCTCTTAAATTTGCGTCTCTGCCTTGATTCGAAGCTCGACTCTTCAAGTGAGCTACTCTGTCGCATTATTCTAATAGGGCATTTATAAATTTCTTTTACTTTATTATTTTATCCCATATTTCAGCTTCGATTCTTTTTGTATTGGTTACTCCGTTGACGTCAGTCTCTCGGTTTGTTTCTGTGTTTGATTTTGATAAGGTCTTTGTTTCCGTATTCTATTTTGCATCGCCAAACTTGCAGAGTGAAAGCGCAGTGCCGCTTTATTCAGTGGGGCATAATTTATAAATTGTATTATCTTATTATCAATGTATCCCATCTCTCAGATTCGCTTCTTCGCCTTGATTCCGAGCTCAAGCCAACGTCTGAAAGTGAGCTACCGCACACACAGCAACCTGGGGCCGGACAAAGATCTGCCCCTACCTGACGCCAGACCGGGCACGTACTGGCAACAGATGTCTGTGGCTGCCAGTGTTGACCAACCCTTCCAGCTGATGATCCAAGCCACCCCGGGTGGGCCGGGCAACGCTCTGGCCATCGACGACGTCACATTTGGGCCTAACTGCAGGTACGTAATAATAATTATGATAATAATAATAATATAAACAATGATGATAATAATAATAATACTTACTTTACTATTTCATCCTCTGTTGCCGTTAAGCGTCGAGGGGAGATGCAGTTTTCTATGGTAGGCCAGCTCCGTAGCTCTTTCAGTTGTGATGTTATGTTTTCTTAGGGTTTCCTTGACACCCTCGATCCACCTTTTGCATGGCCTTTCTCTTCCTTTATAGCCTCAGTGCTTGGTGTTGTAGGCTCTCGAGACTGGCTGGTCAGGTGACATGCGTAACAGGTGGCCAAACCATTTTATCCTCTGTTTTTCTATGTAACGCAGGCAGGCCTCAGTGCCGATAGCTGCTCGTACGCTCGTACTTCTTCATTACTCTGCCTGTCTCGCATTTCATTTCGCATTAATAATAACAATGATGATAATAATGATAATATGACAATAATACTAATACTAATAATAAAGATAATAATATAATAATAATAATAATAATAATAATAATAATAATAATAATAATGATAAAGATAATATTAATAATAATAATAATATTGATAATAATAATACTAACGATGATAATAATAATAACGCACGGAGGAGAAAAAGCTTCAGGCGATTGTAGTTGGCTTCACTCTCATTCTTCATGCTTAGTTAATGTGTGCTTTTGATGTGGTCTCCATCTTCTACTTCTTCTCTGTATTATTTTTAAAAAATCCTTATTTGTCATAGGGCGTGTTGAACACGCCGTAAAATACACCCTGTGGTGATCTGTCTTGTCCCCCCCTCCCCGCACAGATATTGGAGCAAGCCACTTCCCACAGCTGTGGTCACGTGCAGCCCCACCCAGTTCACGTGTGTCCAAGACGGCTCCTGTGTGCCGGCCTCCAGCCGATGTGACTCCAAATTCGACTGCTCGGACAAATCAGATGAAAAGCAGTGCAGTAAGCCATTTTTCTGCTCTTTTTCTGCTCTCAGTTTAAAAAAAAAAGTATCTCCGTGCAAAATTGTACAGGTTTAACGTCCCTAGCATCATCATCATCATCATCCTCATCGTCATCATCATCATCATCATCATCATCATCATCATCATCATCATCATCATCATCGTCATCATCATCATCATCAGAGCTTCCCAGAATGGAAGGAAATGAGGCAGCAGACCAAGCTGCTAATGAAGCCAGAGAGATTGAAGGAAACAGACGACCAACAACATACAGAGGAGTCTTTCCAATGATCAAGAGGGAAATCAGAGACCCACCATGTAGAACTAAGTACCAGCACCTGGAAGATGTGTATTCTGGGTACTCCTATAAGCGGGAACAAAAATCTATCACATGTCGCTGGGACCAGGTTGATCTAGCGAGACTGCGGTCGGACCATCATTGAAGTTTAATAAGATGGTATAAGAACTTTGTAAATCACAAATGACGAGTCCAGGAACAATGGCAATTCGAATGGAGTTATTTCAACGAGTGGAGGTGCCGCTAAGCATATTGACAATGGAGGCGAAAGAGAGCCTCGCTCTCGCTCGAAGATTTCTTCGTGGAGTCCGTCAGGCCCATTAAGAAAACAAAAGAAATCATCATCATCATCAATGCCCCCCCCCCCCTGGCAGGGTAAAGGCAACATACAAGCTCCTTCAATTTATCTCTGTCCTGGGCCATCCTTCCTATCTCGTTCCAAATGAGCTTCATCTCTCTCATGTCCCTTTCCACACATCTCCTCCTTGTTTCCCGTTGCCTACTCCTGCCTCGTGCTCCCTGTGGGTTCCAACACTGTATAATGTAAGGTTATTTAAGAGGTGGGACATCCCCAGTTTTTACGTCCATCTTCGAAAGCATCGAGCCACTGGACTCAACGTTAAAACGAGCTGAGCATCGAACCACTGATTCCGCAGTCTCACGATTTCGATCGAGTCAAGTAACTTGGCCACTAACAGCCATCAGCATAATTGCACGTCTTCTGTTGATGGGGCATTGTATTTCACTGACTGCCCATTTGCCATACTATTTCATAAGCTACCTACTTGACAGTATATTCTATTAGCTACCTATTAGACAATCATCCTATTTCATCGATTACCAATCTGACATCCTATTTCATAGGCTATTCATAATTTGTCATCCTATTTCAACGGACGTTCATTGGTTACCTTTTAGGCATCCTATTTCCCGTTTTATAGGCTAATAATTTCGACTTTTTCAGCACAGCATTTCAATATATTTATTATGGATTGCCTTTTTTCTAAGATTTGATGTGGTTGGAGTTCAACACAATCTTTTAATGCTTCAAGATTATTCAGCTTTGACGTACTTCACGTTCCCAATAAGGCTGGGCCGAAGTCCGTCAGGCCCATTAAGAAAACAAAAGAAATCATCATCATCATCAATGCCCCCCCCCCCCCTGGCAGGGTAAAGGCAACATACAAGCTCCTTCAATTTATCTCTGTCCTGGGCCATCCTTCCTATCTCGTTCCAAATGAGCTTCATCTCTCTCATGTCCCTTTCCACACATCTCCTCCTTGTTTCCCGTTGCCTACTCCTGCCTCGTGCTCCCTGTGGGTTCCAACACTGTATAATGTAAGGTTATTTAAGAGGTGGGACATCCCCAGTTTTTACGTCCATCTTCGAAAGCATCGAGCCACTGGACTCAACGTTAAAACGAGCTGAGCATCGAACCACTGATTCCGCAGTCTCACGATTTCGATCGAGTCAAGTAACTTGGCCACTAACAGCCATCAGCATAATTGCACGTCTTCTGTTGATGGGGCATTGTATTTCACTGACTGCCCATTTGCCATACTATTTCATAAGCTACCTACTTGACAGTATATTCTATTAGCTACCTATTAGACAATCATCCTATTTCATCGATTACCAATCTGACATCCTATTTCATAGGCTATTCATAATTTGTCATCCTATTTCAACGGACGTTCATTGGTTACCTTTTAGGCATCCTATTTCCCGTTTTATAGGCTAATAATTTCGACTTTTTCAGCACAGCATTTCAATATATTTATTATGGATTGCCTTTTTTCTAAGATTTGATGTGGTTGGAGTTCAACACAATCTTTTAATGCTTCAAGATTATTCAGCTTTGACGTACTTCACGTTCCCAATAAGGCTGGGCCGAAGTGCGTGAGGAGCCATGAAAACAAAGGATTCGAACCCTTATCACCCGATTGCCCCTGACTGCTTTCTCTTTAAATTGTAACGTTGCACCCATGTAATAACATGAGGAGAACACGTCTGTATTTTCGTTGACCGGCAGGAACCTGAATTTTTCGATGCTGGTCGTCCGCCCCCCTCCCCCTTTCCTTCTCCCCAGGAAAACTTAATATCTTTAAAATAAATTAATGTGACTCTCTCATTTTCTCTGTTTGTCTGTCTGTCTGTGTCTTTCACACGTTTTCTCTCTAAGTCTCTTCACCTCTCTCTGAAGCTCTCTCTCTCTCTGTGGGTGGTTGGCGGGTGCCCTTGTGTGGTTTGCTCCTTCTTTCCTATCATACATCTATTATCCTTAGTTCCCCTTCTTCTTTGTTATGTTTGTTACTCTCTTGTAACACCTCTAATCTTCAGGCGCTCATATGACATTATGTATTTGAGAGGGCCGTAAAACCTCTACTAAAACTAAATCTCCCTCTCTCATCGTCTACTTGCTAATTGTCTCTCCCTTCTCTCCCTTCCCTTTCCCACGCTCTCCTTCTCTCTCGGTCTCGGTCTCAGTCTCTTTCTATCTCTCTTCTCCCACTCTCCACTCCTTGCTCTTCCCTGTGTCTCCTCTTGTCTTTCTTTCTCCTCCTTCTCTCTGTCTCTCTGTGTCTGTCTCTCTGTCTGTCTGTCTCTCTCTCTCGCTCCCCACCCTCTTTTTCCCCTACTCTATTCCCCCCTCCTTCTCTACCCCCTCTCCCCCCACGCTTCCCTCCTCGTCCCATATTCCGTCTTTCTTCCCCTCCCCCCACCTTCTCTCATAGTGTCTCCTGTATTGTGTTTCAGGTTGTGCTGGTTATTGTCAACACAGTGGAACGTGTTACACAGATGCTACGGGTCTGCGCGGCTGCCAGTAAGTGTTTGTGTATGTGTGTGTGTGTGTGTATGTGTGTGTGTGTGTGTGTGTGTGTGTGTGTGTGTGTGTGTTTGCATGCATGTGTAAGTGTGTATGGGTGTGTGTGTGTGTGTGTGTGTGTGTATGTGTGTGTGTGTGTGTGTGTGTGTGTGTGTGTGTGTGTGTGTGTGTGTGTGTGTGTGTGTGCGGGTTTGCATGTATTTGCATGTATATGTATGTGTCACGGGCGTTGCGTGGTTTGCAGACAAGGTAGTGCATAATTGGAACGTGAGCAAATGGGCAATAGGCTTAGTAGCTACTATGTGTCAATTAGAATCTGAAGGATGTCCCATAATCTACATTTATCGATATTTACTACTGTTTCTAAATGAAACCGCATAAACGTTGCTATAAAGTGAAACAATACTTACAACTCACTATGCTCACAATCTGTGAAGATTTAAAGATTTCTAATTACTTCGTGCAGCACCAGGACTTGCTACACAATAGTCGGAGACAAGAGTTTCGATACCCATTCTTCATTGAGTTACCGTAGACTCTACTACTAGTGTAGTAGATAGGCTCGCGGAAACTTGGATCAAATTTTTAGCTTGCACCAAATTGGTGCTGCGAAGAGCAGTTTCATGCACCTTTCGTCTCGTGCGGGAAGAACGATGCCTAGATTTCTCTACAGTGACAAAAATAAATTTGGTGCAAAGATTGTGCTTGCTCCCAGCAGACACTACCGCAAGCGGTACGACGAGCATAAACCATCCTCGCTGTCTGTCTCTTCACTGGCGCAGCCAGCGGGTGAAGGATCGCACGGATGCAGTAGGCCTAATGTAGATCTAGTGCACCTACTGGTTTAGAACAATTAGAAAAGGGGGGGGGGTGGAGGTGAAGGCCAGGGTTAGGTGGAACGCTTGCACCAATTGCACCAATGGCGCCCTGCCACTGGTATGTGTGTGTGTGTGTAAGTGTTTGTGTATGTGTGTGTATGTGTTTGTGTGTGTATGTGTATGTGTGTGTAAGTGTGTGTTTGCATGTATGTATGTTTGCATGTATGTGTGTGTGTGTGTGTGTGTGTGTGTGTGTGTGTGTGTGTGTGTGTGTATGTGTGTGTGTGTGTGCATAAAATATTACGACGATTGATTGAGACTCCGTCAATATCAACTCAAAATCAATTTTGAAACGTTCTAAGAGATAATATGTTTTTGCCTATCGTTTTAACAAGTTGAGAACCGGTTTCCCTCTAAAACCTTTTACATTATGATACATTGAACACCTACCTTTCCCTTGTAAGTAAACTCTAACGGTTATCGTTCTGTCATCTCCCTGCACAGGTGTGTGAATTTCTACCACGGCCCGAGGTGCCAGTATTCTCCAACAGAGACCGAGCCACCAACCACCAGCACCACAAGACCGACTCCAGCCCCTGCAAATCCCTCCCACACGACTGTTGTCAATGCCAAACCAACACAGAAAGTCACCAGCGCTGCCAATGGTGAGTAATTTAGCTTGGCAGTTTTCAATTATACAACGGTTTAGTTTTTAGTTTTAGTAAGGGTTTTACGACACTTGCGACACAATAAGGTCATATAAGTGGGGAAGATTAGAGGTGCTACAAGAGAGTAACAAACACAAAAAGGAGAGATAAGGACGATAGATGATTGATATGAAAGAAGGAGCAAACCACACCAGAGCACCCATATAAAGGTAATTTGGACCTTGGGGTAGTTGGAGGGCGCCAGTGGGTGGTTGGAGGGCGCCAGTGGGTGGTTGGAGGGCGCCAGTAGGTAGTTGGAGGGCGCCAGTGGGTGGTTGGAGGGCGCCAGTGGGTGGTTGGAGGGCGCCAGTGGGTGGTTGGAGGGCGCCAGTGGGTGGTTGGAGGGCGCCAGTGGGTGGTTGGAGGGCGCCACTTGTACGTCCTGATTCTTTGCTTTCCCTCTGTTGTTTCTGTCTGTTTGAGTCTTTCTAGTTTTCCTCTAGACTAAAAGGCTGTTGTTGTGCTGACGTGCTTCTCTTTATCCAAAGGAACAAATACCAGCTCTGAAAATATTTTTTGAGTAAGGCGCTTAATTTTGTAATTTCAATGTTACCTAGACCTAGTGCTTAGTTTCTTCTGTCTGAGTGTCTGTCTGCAAGTCTTTCAGTCTGTCTGTCTGCAAGTCTTTCAGTCTGTCTGTCTGTCTGTCTGTCTGTCTGTCTGTCTGTCTGTCTGTCTGTCTGTCTGTCTGTCTGTCTGTCTGTCTCTCTCTCTCTCTGTCTGTCTGTCTGTCTGTCTCTCTCAGTCTGTCTTTCTCTCTCTGCTTCTCTCAGTCTCTCTCCTTCTCAGTCTCCCCCCCCATCTCTCCCCCTCCCCCCCCCTCTCTCTCTCTCTCTCTCTCTCTCTCACACACACACACACACACACACACACACACACACCCACACACACAAGCTCACGCTCACACTCACTCACTTACTTAGACATCTCTCTGTATTTGTTGGGTAGATCTCTGGAAGACGCCATCAATGAATGTATTGGTGAGCTTTGCGGTGGTACTGCCTAATTATCGCATGTCTGTGTGCTTTTCCGTCTTTTTCTCTCTATCTCTCTCCCACCCACTCTCTCACACTGTCTTTCTCTCTCCCTCTCTCTCTCTCTCTCTCTCTCTCTCTCTCTCTCTCTCTCTCTCTCTCTCTCTCTCTCTTGCTCTCTCTTTCTCTTACCCAATATCTAACCCCATTTGTCTGTATTTGCGGTGTAGATTCCTGGAAGACACCAGTTGCTGTAGTGGTGAGCCTTGTGGCTGTTGCTGGCATATGCGTGGCTGTCTTCATCTACCTGCGAAAGACCAACCGATTGTGAGTACCATTCTTTTATGTCACAACTTGCATTGGTTTTAATAAGATTTTTTATTGCACTTGAAACATAAACTAGTTAAGTCATATAAGTGTCGAAGATTAGAGGTGTTACCAGAGAGTGTAACATACAAAGAAAAGATTGGCGAGAGACTGGGACGATAGATGTTTGAATCAAAGCAATATGATTTTATAATTGCAAATGTTTTACTCTAATAGGGCCATCCAAACTGACAGGTGGAGTTAGTCCTTAAAAATATCACCCACCAGAGAATCGAACTCGTGTCTTTTGCATGTGATAGCAAAGAGCCTAACCATTACAACACAGACGCAGAAGTGGGGAATTAAGACTGTTATTTTTTAAATTGTTGTCTCATATTCTGGCTACTTTGAATTGAAGTAATATTATGTTTGTTTGAATTTAATATAACAATTTACATCTTCCTAGTCTGTCTGCCTGTCCGTCTTCTTCCTATTTCTTCTTTCCGATAGAATTGCCCTTGAAGTCCGGTATCTTTCATTCTGGGCCATCCTGCTCAGTTCTTCTGTCGGCCGTAGAGCTTCTCTTATAGTATCAATGGGGTTGGCCTTGTTTCCTGTCTCAGGGCCTTGTGTTTCTTACACTGCTGAAGGGTTTCAGTCGATCTATCTGTCTGCCTGCCTACCTGCCTGCCTGCCTGCCTGCCTGCCTGCCTGCCTGCCTAACTGTCTGTCTGTCTGTCTGTCTGTCTGTCTGTCTGTCTGTCTGTCTAACTGTCTGTCTGTTATGACAGTGATGTGACATACCTCTTTATGTTTCTCTCCCTCCAGCTCTCTGTTCAGGTTCCGAAGATTTGGTCAGGATGACACTGAAGAGGGAGGCGGACTGACCAATCCTGTCTACGACTACGGCAGTGGGACTGGGGTAAGCACTGAGTAGCATTACTTATCATGCCTGCCTGTCTGTCTGTCTGTCTGTCTGTCTGTCTGTCTGTCTGTCTGTCTGTCTGTCTGTCTGTCTGTCTGTCTGTCTGTCTGTCTGTCTATCTGTCTGTCTTCCTGTCAGCATGTTTGTCCGCTTGTTCAACTGACTGCTTGCCTGCCTGTCTGTCTGTCTGTCTGTCTCTGCCTGTCCGTCTGTTTGTCTATCTGCCTGTATGCCTGTCTGTCTGACTGTCTGTCTGTCTGCCTTCTTCTTCTTCTTCTTCTTCTTCTTCTTCTTCTTCTTCTTCTTCTTCTTCTTCTTCTTCTTCTTCTTCTTCTTCTTCTTCTTCTTCTACTTCTCCTTCTTCTTTTTCTTCCTCCTCCTCCTCCTCCTCCTCCTCCTCCTCCTCCTCCTCCTCCTCCTCCTCCTCCTCCTCCTCCTCCTCCTCCTCCTCCTCCTCCTCCTCCTCCTCCTCCTCCTCCTCCTCCTCGAGTCTTCTGCCAGAAACTGTGACCCTTTTTGTGTGTGTTTATTTGTGCTTTGCCCATTTCTATGATATTGACGCCATCTGATTAGTTGAAAAAAGTGCGTATGAGAGTGCCCAATAATGTATAACGTAAAAAATTGTTATGACATATAAATGTTACATATAGATGTGTAAGATAATTATAGATGTTTGTGAAGGATCTGTGAACAAAGATGACTTTAGAAATGACGATGATGGTGGTGATAAGTGATGATGTGGGATGGTGCTTAGGTTTATAATTATTAAGAAGACATTCTTCTGTTATTTGGCGGTTGTTGTTTAAAAAAATATAATGTTAGCGTTAGTCCTATTTTCCTCTGCTCAGAAAGTATGACCCTCCAGCAACAGTCGATAGACGTCTAACAATGCTCTTCTTTCTCTCTCTCTCTGTCTTCCTCTGGACAGTTTGCCATGCAAGAGATAGAACCGCCAACCTTTGAGAAGCAAGAGGGTTTCAAGGAATCCGGGGTAAGTCTTGCTACCTTATCAAACAACATCGGTTTTTTTTCTTCTAGTTGTAGTTTGTTTTTAAATTGACCGGCACTAGTGGGGAAATGTTTATTATGCTCCTTGCCACTGCCGGCAGAAGATGTTGGCTCGGTTCTTGCACAGGGATGTTATATTGATGAGTACGAGTATCTCTGTCTGTCACGTTGGGATGTTGTAGCTCATTCAGCCTGGTTGCATATGTCTCTTCCATATTGTATTTGTATTTATATATTTTAAAAATCCCAAGCTGGCTTCATTCAGCATTACCTCATCGAACTTCTGTTTCCTACCATGCAATTCTCTACATTATTCTTCTCTCTATCCACGTTTCTGTTGCCTCTGGTTTATTTTCCCTATCGTTACACTCTAAATTGTGTCAACGGGGATCACAGACATTTACAATAGCGTATGACCAATTGAGTCTGACATGTCCTGGCCTCCCCCCCCCCCTCGTTCGTCATTGAGCCTGTGGGTGGTTGGAAGGTGCTACTTGTAGGTTCTTTTTCCGCTTTTTTCTCTATTGTTTGCGCCCGTCTATCTTTTCTAACAAATGTTAAATGGACAAACACATAAGAAAGGGGCTAAAAAAGCACCTAGACAAGAATGGCCAGTGCATGTATAAATACATTCATCATCATCTTCCAGTGCCAGATCTGCGACAGACATCGGCGATCATGGTTTTCCATTCATTCCTTGCTCGGATGCTCTAAAAAAAGCTACGTTTCCCTGATCTTTCCCTGTTACTCATTTGTTCAGGTTCTCTAAGTATGTTGTTCTGGGCCTACTCCTGCCTCGCTTGCCCTCAGTTTTGCCAGTGAGAGCTAGATGTTCAAGACCCTTATGTCTATTCAGGTGTCCCAAAAACTGCATTTGTCGTTTCCTGATTGTTTTTAGCATTGAACGTCCCACGTGGGCTTTATCAAGCACTACCTCATTTGATTTCTTTTCTTTCCCCAATACTCTTAGCAGTCTCCTAAGAAACCATATTTCTGTTGCTTCTATTTTGTTTTCACGGTCTTTAGTGATTGTCCAGCATTCACAGCCATATAGAAGGGTTGACAAAACATAGCATCTCAGGACTTTCATTTTGGTGTTCATTGAGATGTTTCTATTTTTCAGGATTGGGCTCATTTGATTGAAACTAGTTTTAGCCATTGTAGTTCTCCATATTTCATGTATATATTAATGAATTAATCAATTCTGTTCGTCTTGTTCTTTCCTTGCTCTAAAACTTGTTGCTTCTAAGGACAAGCGGGCTAACCCAGATTTCGGGGGTTTCCAGAAATCTTGACTTGCGCCAAAAGTGGGCATTGCCCTACGTATAGAAGAAGTTTGGTTGCATTGGTGTGTATTTTTGTTTGGTTATAGAGAAAACCCTCCTTGTCTTTTAAAGAAACTGAACAAGGGTCCAAAAACTTTCCCTTCGATTTTCTCAAAACAGCTTTTTTCGGGATAGCCCCCTTGTGCTTAAAGGCGACCATATAAGCTCCGTTTTGCCGATGTGCTTTTTTCTTTACTCAAACTCGACTCAAATCCACAGAACCTGAAGATGACAGGAGCAACCATGTCCTTGGATAACCCTCTCTATAGTGAGGGCAACTCCGAAGCTTAAGTCTTCCACATTCTGGCAAATCCTGAGTACACGAGGGCACGACGACTGAGATTATTTATTACTTCACTTTAATTTTGTTTTGTAAATCTTGTTCATGTTTTTATATTACTTAAATTCTGGGTTAAAAAAAAAACTTGTTTCTGTCTGCATGTTGTCAGTTCTTTAAAACCACTATGATAGTAAAGATGTAGTTCATCACAACCTTTTTTGAGACAGTCATTTTGGAAAACACTTAACCATAGATTCATGTATAGGTACCTGAAGGAATTAAAAACAAGAGCCAATACTTATAAGTTCTTTCAAAATCAATACAACCAGATACCTAGATTTTGTATCTGGTTGTATCGATTTTGAAAGAACTTATAAGTATTGGCCCTTGTTTTTAATTCCTTCAGGTCATTGTGATTCGGAAAGGTCAGTTCACGTCAGCCAAAAGACATATTGCAGGAAAAAACTACGTAGATTATTCTGTGCATTATTTAGATTTTAAAAAATATTTAGTGTATGTCTTTATTGTACGCACTTTCAAAATCCTGCAATATTGTAGGGTTTATACACTGGGGGGAAAACGAAAATAAAAAACTCATTTAGAATAGTTTTGTATCTGAAAACGAACATACATCTTATACATTAATGTAATAGATATGCTCTATATGAATTATGCTTTTTAAATACATGCAGTCTTCGTCAGGACTTCCCCTCCAAACTGATTTCGAGACTTCATATTGAGATGTTAGAAAAGCAGGGACTAAAGAAAAGACTGAAATACAGAAGAGGCTTCTTTTTAAGGAAATTTCATCTTTTGGAAGTATTGTAAGGAATTCCTCGATCATATCTTCATGAGATTGGACAGATTCTTTTTTGCTCTGTTCTTTTGTTTTCCTGCTAGAAAGAAAAAGTTTCTGTATTTTCTGAAGCCGGTGTAATTGTGCTACTGGTCCTGTCGATGGAACCATCCATATTGTTATTGTTGTTGATTAATAAAAGCATTACAAAAAATAAAAACCACTGACTTATTGCCTCTTGTAGATTTCCACAAGTTATACGTCAGTAGTCACTCAGGTGTCAGCTAAGTACTGTAATATCTTTTCCACTCTTCTCTTATTTGCTTTTCTAATTTCTTTCTGTTTTTGTTTGTCTGTTTGTTTGTTTGTTTGTTTGTTTGTTTCTTTTTTTTCTTTCTTTCTTTTTTTTAGGCCTATTTATTTATTTGGGTGGGGAGGTGTGCACACGTTTTCTTTAGATTGAGTGTCTATGTCCTTCATGGGTTGATCTTGATAGCAGGAGTGACGCAGGTGGCCTGGTGGTTAAACTACCGAACTCTCATAAAATCGTGAGATTGCGGGTTCGGTGGTTCGAGCCTCAGCTTAGGCCAGCGTTGTGTCCTTGGGAAAGGCACTTTATATGAATTCCCCACTTGGCTCCGTCCTTTCGGAGATGAACGCTAAACTCGGTGGTTGGGGCCTCTTAAATAACTTAATAGTGTTGATAAGAGCGTTAAACCTATACCATTTCCATACAGCAGGGTCGAAACGGCCTGCCTCTCAAATTATCTAAATAAGTTGGACACATAAGCACGCAAAGGATAAACTCACATTTAAAATACCAAAGAAACAGTCAAATCTGAGCGAGAATGACCCGATTTTCGGGCAGGAAATCCATAAACCTTTCGAAAGAGAATTAATATGAATTTTCCCGTTTAAGGCATCTGTTGTGGTATCTGCACCCTATGCGTTGTCTAGTCTTTGCCTCTGCTGTCTCTCTGACATAATTTGTTGTTCAGTTAAAATGACACATTTCGAAGGGTGGATGTGTGAAAGTTTTGATATGCTCTGCACGCTAATTTCAAAAAGTAACTATTTTTGTCGTGCTGTCCTTTTTCCAATGTACGGCAAAATGGGTAAGTAAAAGTAAAACTACTAGTTGGATGTAACTGGTATCCTTGCTTCATATGCACCAGCTGACCAGAAAAAAATTCGTTCTAAGATATGTTAATAACTTTCTTGTTTATGACTCAATTGATATCAAAATTGACTAAAATCCAGAACATACATCTGCGTTGGGCTAAAAAACTATTTTTGTGATGTTGCTGTTGCACAACTGAAAGATGATAAAGCAGTTAGCCCCTGTGCAACGTGCTTTTGTTTAGCTCAGATGTATCAGCAAACAAATTCTCCCTAAATCTCCGTGTGCATGATATGCTCTGGAATATCAGGTAGATATCTGTAACAAACCTAATTTTCTAAGGGAAAGGTTCATTTTGTAATGGGCTGCAAATTATGAAATTTTAATGTTTTGGTCCATTAAAGATAAAATTTGAATTCTAAGCGCTGAGTAGCACACGGCAGGTAGCCTGTAAGAACAACGCACTCTTGAAAAGGTTAAAGTGCTTCGTCCTTCGGTAGACTCTGACCAACACGTCTTCATCTCATTAAAATTTTGGAGAGGTTTTAGACTTTAATTTGTTAATGATGAAGGGAGAACCGGCACTTCCAGCAAGATAAGGCTTCTCCACATGACGCCAGAACTGTTCTCTGCTGAGTCAACAACCATTTTGATTACAGGACAGTCAGTCCGACTGAGCACCACTGGACCCGAAACAGTCTGGACGGAAGTCCACTGGGCTTTCATCATTGGGGCTATTTAATATTGAAGGACAAGATGTGTAGGAAAACCTACAAAAGTATCCAAGACATGAAAGAAACAGTAATGGTGAGTACAAGAGAGATTTCCCCCGAGCAGTGTCAACGGGTGATTCCCAATTCCACTCAGCGTGTCAGCTTGTGCTTAACTCGAAATTAGGGGTATCTGGAAGATATCTTGTAATTTTGTTCGTGGCAGTCATATTCTATTGTTATTAACACATAATGAATCCAAATGGATGTCCCACATTTCTACACACTTTGGTGTTTGTACCTTTAGTCGTTACACTTTCATTGGCGTTCTTTTGGACGAACTTTTTTTCTGGTCACTGTAGAACATTGGATCATTTAGGGGGCTGTTGCTTCATCCCTGTCTGACATGGTCAACTCGGCCTGAGAGAGATACAACATCCCAGCAGAAAGACGGAGATACTTGATAAAAATTCTCCCCAAACGGGAATCAAACCCACATCTGCGTGCGATGACGAAGTACCTTCCACTGCACATGAGGTGCCGGTACCCTTATTTTAAATCTCTTGATTATCCCCC
>NW_004797470.1:894685-897441 GCF_000002075.1 Aplysia californica | reverse complement strand
TCTCTCTCCCTCGCTCTCTCCCTCCCTCCCCTCCTCCTAATCTCCCCCCCCCACCTTACTGTCCACATTTCTCTCCTTCCCTTTCCTCTATAATATTAGAACCTGCCTGTCTGTCTTTCAGTTTGCCTGTCTCTTTCTCTGTCTGCCTCTCTTGCTATCTCTGAATTTTCTCGATAAATGACCGGCCACAAGAGCAGTTGTCTCCAAATTCGGTTAATTCCATTTACATAATATCATTGTTTGATGGCTTGTAAGAAAATCTCTCTAATCCATCCATCCATCCATCCATCCATCCATCCATCCATCCATCCATCCATCCATCCATCCTTCTACCTATCTATCTATCGATTAAATTAAATAACCTTTCAGTATGCATGGGGCTTTAAACTTATACAATTTCGCACATCTATCTATCTATCTATCTATCTATCTATCTATTTATCTATCTATCTATCTATCTATCTATCTAAATAACCTCTCATTATGCAAGGGGCTTTAAACTTATAGCATTTCTCACATCTATACATCTAACTATCTCTATCTATCTATCTCTCTATCTATCTATATTCCACTCCTGTCCACCTCAATATTGAGATCGGACCTCGCGTCTCGGTATTTCAACGAACCCGCAGGCAGTACGACAAACCCCAAAGAATCGCTAACAAGTCCTTATTCCCTCCATCTCTCGTAGCGCCAATTTGTTCCACAAGTTGCTCACGTATCGAGATTTCGATCCAAACCATCTGTACAGACCCACGGACCAATCTTGCCTTTCACCAGATATTCCCCTCTCACGTCTTCCTTGATAAAGAAAAACCGATACTCTTTATCCCCGTATTCCTTCTTCTTTGCTTTCCACAGCCTCGAGTCCCCCTTCTTTTTCTCCCTTCCCTCCCTTCCTCAAACCTCATATTACAACTGCGATCGCCTTCATCTCACTCTACGGTTCCTTCACAGCGGCTCTATCTCACAGTTAGTTCCCCTCATCTAATTCTCTCCCCTGTCTAACCATTCGGCGCACGCGCGCGCTCGACCAATCACATTGCCAGGTTCGCGATGACGTTCACACGGCACTGCGGCTTATCCGGCAACAGCCTGTGTGTGCCCGCTATTCAACTCATTAAAACCTACTCACTGTTTCTGGGTAGTTTCACCCGTGAGCCTATTTTCACGAAGTATTCAACGGCTAAAACCATACGGCGGCTTTAGAAAAATAGTATATATTGTTTCAAGTTGCTTTTCTTTAAAAAAATTCTCAATGGAGTAATAAAAAGTACTGGAAAAAACAATATCATTTCGGAGGACATACCCTTCAACGGAAAGAAGTGTACCCGTTTTTTGTGACACACTGACGGCTAGCAAGGTAAGAAACGATCGATTTCGACGTGTAACAACAATAAATTATGCTGCTATGTTGTTAAACTTATTAATAAATTATTTTCCTTTCTCCTGCGGTCGCCAAGATATTATCTCTCTTTATTATTAGCTACTAAATCGACAACGGTTCTCCTGTTCTGCACAGCGGTGGGCGCATTATTCAGTACGATTTCTCACCGTGTTGAATATATTAACATTAATTTACCTCACTGTCTAGAGAATCTGTTCACCAATGCTATCCACTCCCATCACATTAACGGCGTGAAAAAGTGTAATGTGAACACTTGCAAGAACAAAATTTTTATCATTTATAGCTTTTACCAGGTGTGACGTTGAATTTTATTGAATCTACTTCTATAGTTATGTCTACTTTCACTCCCCTCTTCGTTGGAGTGTTACATCTGGCAAGATGGCGGGTATAGAAATGTGTAAAGGTCGATATTATGTGTGAAGTGTGTTGTTCGAGCTGGTGTAGAAAAGTAGTATAATATGAACTGTTGGGATAGAGAGTGTGTGTGTAAGGGAGGGACTGGGATAAAGAGGGGGGATGCAGATTGGGAAAGAGAGCAGGCGTTTTTAGAATTGAAAAAAGGGGGAGAGAGGAAGATGTAGTTAGTCAAAAATAGGTGCAAACTGTTCCAAGAAGAAGAACAACTCAAAAGGATACTAATCACAGAGCGCAGATATCTTGGTCTAGTTTAGGTGTGTTAGGCCCAGCAAAACAATTTTGTTGAAAATCTTCAAAGTCAAAACTGAATAAAATTGGCACAGATGAGACTTTGATGCGGAGTGTGGAAATCCCTAGGGGTTTCCCGAATCATCTTAAACATGAGCACACGTTGTCTGTATGTGTGTATGACACACACACACACACACACAATCGTTAAAGGAAACTTCTCCGCCGCAGTTGTAACTGAATTATCAACATTTGAGAGAAGAAACAGTTCTTGGGCACTCGGCAAACGAACAGCACTGATCGGACACACAATCATGCGGACGGATAAACACACACGTAAACAATGGCGACAGAGGCCGCATTGAGACCGAATTAGGTGAGAACGTGGCAGTTTTTCCGCCAGAGGCCCACAGTTTGTTGACAGATACCGCGCCAAGATTGAGCTAATTTACTAAAGGATTTCTCATTTCTCAATTCCGCTCCCTCCCATCTGTCTGTCTGTCTGTATTCTGTCTGTCTCTCTGTCTGTCTGTCTCTCTCTCGCTCTCTCTCTCTCTCTTTTCTCTCTCTCTCTCCTCCTCCTCCCCCTCCCCCCTCCTCCTCCTCCTCCTCCAACCTCCTTTCTCTCCACTTTTTTCTCCTTCCCTTTCCTCTATGATATTCAAACATGTCTGTGAGTCTCTCTCTCTCTCTCTCTCTCTCT
>NW_004797470.1:889013-890151 GCF_000002075.1 Aplysia californica | reverse complement strand
ACACACACACACACACACACACACACACACACATATGTGCGCGAGGGCACACACACAGAAACGTGCTCAAACACAAAGAAACAGACACAAACTCACTATAACAGTCATAACCCACAACCAGTAGATGATCATTTGTTCATCTTTTGCCGGGCTTACAATACACGCGTTAGCGGGTGTGTCTCTCTGCCCTCATTTACACATACACAGAAACATCGGAGTCTCTCGTTGTCAAAAGCTTATGGTGTTCGCCTATCACTCAATAGATCCCTGGTTCGAAACCTGACAGCGACGGAACATTTCCTTCTTAAAAATGTTCTCCTTTCACTCTCTTTCCTGCTCTCCAACCATGTCCTTCGTCTGCTTTCGTTTCCACTTTCTGTCCCCACCACTCTTTGACCCCTCCTCTGGGACTCCTGGCTCTTTCTGCGGCCTTCCTACTGCTACTCCTTGGCTCCTTTATTTTTTTTACCGCTTTCTTTCAAACACACTCCTCATCTTAGGGTAGGTAAGAAGTCCCGGGTGCAAGTTGCGCACGTTAAAGAACCCTTGGTGGTCTCAAATCGTGCAAAATACAAATTTAATTCCTACCGAACTGAACAAGTTAAAAAAACCCATTGATACCACACGCACATTTCAACAAAATGGGTAATTAAATACAAACAGTTGGATCTACAATGTGTTACTC
Source organism: Aplysia californica (assembly GCF_000002075.1). Classification (NCBI taxonomy): domain Eukaryota; kingdom Metazoa; phylum Mollusca; class Gastropoda; order Aplysiida; family Aplysiidae; genus Aplysia; species Aplysia californica. The sequence continues at coordinate 889,466 of NW_004797470.1, read as the reverse complement.
ACTCCTCTCCCTTCTTTTCCACCTCCGACATTATTATTCTTGTACATGTATTCCTATCATCCATCCTCATCGTCACCAACCCCCCCCCCCTCCAACAAAAGCGTATAATTCCTCCCGATCAAATATCTCTATTCTCGTCGTACACTCACCATCTATAACCCCACCCCAAACCAAAAAAAACACGGGGGGGGGGGGAATAGATTAATAGATATTGAAATAATAATTGAAAAAACAAATTCTCCCAAAGCACCACCACCACTACCAACAACAACAACAACTGCACAGCAAATCAAACGAACCTCCACCACTCCCGAATGGAGGCAGGAAGAAACTTTCTTCAAGTGTCTGAAAACTTAAAACAAACCCACCGCGTTATCGTTACGAAACAAACAATGAATGAAAGAAGAAGAAGAAGAAGAAGAAGAAGAAGAAGAAGAAGAAGAAGAAGAAGAA
>NW_004797470.1:883562-884855 GCF_000002075.1 Aplysia californica | reverse complement strand
CTCTCTCTCTCTCTCTCTCTGTCCCTCCCCGTCATCTCTCGCTCATTCTCTTTCTTTCTCTTCCTACTTCCTCTTTCTACAGATTTATAAACATTACCTTGACCAAGACAGTAAGACAACTGACAATAATGCCTCAGCAAGGAGATGGTCATTGATTAAGTGCTTTGTAAACGTTTTCAGTGAATTCATGCGTTAGTCAATGGAAACTGGGATACTATATAAATATCTGAACAAAATAGTTGTAGCTACAGAATCCTAATAAAGACTGGTGGAGATGGCGCTGCAGTCTGTTTTGAAGCTCTCTTTCTTTTCTCCAGAAGAAGAATAGGAATAGCACCTCCTTGCGTGAGCAGATCGACTGCTGTTCATCAGCTGTTCGTGTTCGTTCAGTGCGGAGTTTTAGGTTTTTAAAAATTGTAATGACCTCTTGCCTCTCATTCTAAAGTCATATTAAACGAAGAAACAGTCCCCATTTCCTCCGGAAGAGTTTTTTTTTTGTCAGCGTAACCATTTTAAAAAAAGCGTTCTTCCGAAATTTGAATTCTTATTTATTCAAAAACTTGTTAGTTTCACTTTGATTTTTTAAAAACACAAGTAGGGTAACTCTGTTCGCAAAGAGTGCACATTTGCGAAGAGGGCGCCACCGAATTTTGAGGACACTTTTTTTAATTGGCTCAAAGAGAGGGGTGGACCTTTTTGTTATGTAGACTCTTTGGTTTTACTTAACCATATCCGTACTCCATCGGGGTCATTTTGTACCCCCGGGGTTGTATTTTTCACATTTTAGAATACTTCTAGTGCAAAGATCTTTTTGAAACTTTCAGTATTTCTAAAAAAAATCGTTATGGGAGACTGCTATGCAAAGCGTATACGGATCGGATTAACGAGTAAATTTCCTCTTTGGGGTGTGGTGGCACGGAGTTCCCTACGTCGTATGGACACGATAGTAAAACACGACGTACGGATAATGCTAAAGGGACACACATAAGCTTTTTGATTTAATTAATAATGATGAAAGGTTTCCCAGAGACCATGCACATTTATTTATGTACTTCTCTGTACTGTGCCTACGTGTATGCCAACTCTTGATTTATTATCATTATCATTTCTTTTTAACTTAATTAGGACCCGTAGACTTACCTCAGCAATGGTTTTAGCAGAAAAAAGAGTTGAACTATTTTTACCGGTAACAAAATTAAGTCTTGTATTATTATGCACTTACGGTTTCTATATTCTGTTAGACTCTCTCTCTCTCTCTCTCTCTCTCTCTCTCTCTCTCTCTCTCTCTCTCTC
>NW_004797470.1:880868-882155 GCF_000002075.1 Aplysia californica | reverse complement strand
ACACACATAGACTTTAGTGGAGTTCTTTCGCACTTCAGGTCATAAAACAATAAAAGCATTGTAAATCCAATTACACACACACACACTTACAAACACACATAGACTTTAGTGGAGTTCTTTCGCACTTCAGGTCATAAAACAATAAAAGCATTGTAAATCCAATTACACACACACACACTTACAAACACACATAGACTTTAGTGGAGTTCTTTCGCACTTCAGGTCATAAAACAATAAAAGCATTGTAAATCCAATTACAACCCTCAGAGGTAGAGATAACAAAAGATCCTCGTCATAGACATGTAGTAGAATATTATCCTAGATCATTCACTTCGACGTACTTCCTGTTCAATGCAAAGCGCACCATAATATGACACAATTTGAAACCAAAATAAACGGCTAGGCGGAAAAAGTGCTGCGAGCACATGACAAAAAACAAGACTGATATTTTGTCCTTCATTTAGGCCACCTTGGCGATTTTTTTTATAGTAGAGGGTTTTACGGCGTCCGCAACTGCATAAGGTCATATGAGCGTCAAGGGGTGGGTGTCAACAGAAAAGTCTTTACAGGGAATCAGACTTACTCTGCTCACCTCTCTAGCTTCAACAGCAAAAGGTCTGCTTCAACTATCAAGGCACCCCGGAAATAGCAGGTCACAAGAGAGTGACAAACATACAAAAGAAGTAGAGGAAAATGACAATACTAAGGAGTAGGAAAGAAAAAGCAGAAGTTTCCGATTGTAGATCAGGCACAGTCATGAGCGTGACATGAATCAGCCCATTTACAATTCTACTGTGCTTGAACGAGAAATTTCCCCCCTTTGGGAATGGCCTAAAGACACTACAGTCAGTGGCACTGCCCCGGGGGGAGGTTTTTTTTTGCGCAGTGAAATTTAAACAGAGTTTATATAGAGTGCCAAAATCGACGGCCATGAGAGTGCATGATCTAGGCTATTATAATTAAAGTCTATTGTTCCTCGTACACTAAACGTACGCTTCTCACATTTCCAGCAAGAGAAGTTTGTCATTGTCAAGAGGACCTGCCAACCTTTGTTCTTCATTAATTCTGCCAGTGGTGTCTTTGTAGGGGTTTCTGTGTCTTTCGTTGTTGGTCTCTTGGACTGGAGTGGTTTCCGCTTTGTTAAGTGTTTCTTTTTTTAAAAAAAAGTGTCAGAGTTGCATGAGGTATGGAAGTTGATCTATCTATCTATCTATCTATCTATCTATCTATCTATCTATCTATCTATCTATCTATCTATCTATCTATCTATCTATCTATCCATCCATC
>NW_004797470.1:879750-880768 GCF_000002075.1 Aplysia californica | reverse complement strand
GAAATGATGATGATGATGATGATGATGATGATGATGATGATGATGATGATGATGATGATGATGATGATGATGATGATGATGATGAGGATGGTGATGAGCTCGTTGCTTGTCTTTGCGTGTAACCTTGTTAATTCACGATACTATATTATTATATCCTCACTATTCAATAATAAAACGTAGCTTCCTGATAATAATGAAAAGAATATAATCGATCTGATGAGGAAAATGATTATGATATTTGTATAATGATGACGATTACGATAAAATTATTATTGTGTAATATTAACAACAACAACAACAATACTAATTACAACAGCATCAACAAAATATAAATACTGATTCTAACAAAAGCATTTCGTTTTCTGGGCCTCGATTCTCCGTTTATTTTTTATTCATTATGCACCCTTTCCAGTCATCACATACGTGAGATCATTTGTTACTATAGTATAGTGTTGTTGTTATTGTGTTTTTTTCCTTCTTTGTTTTATTATTATTATTATTATTTTAGTTATGTTCCTGATGAAGCCCAGATGCTGAAATGTTGAAGAATTTCTGCTAAATAATATCATGGAAAAAACCCAACACAAAATAATTGTGAACTATACCAGTGTCTCTAATTAGGATTTCTTCATCTCAACAATGGTTGTGGTTCTGATGGTGGTGATGATAATGATAATGAAGTTGATGATGATCCAGATGATAATGATGGTAATGGTGATGTTGATGATGATGATGATGAGGATGACGACGACTGAGATTCTTTCCCTCCTCCCCAGCTGCCATGGCGCCAAAAGTTGTTGACCTGGATGACGTTCTCACGGCCTGGGCCTGGACAGCCTTTCTGCGCACGCGCAGCAAGGACCACAACAAGCTGACCTTTGATGACGTCAAATTTGAGGTCGTCTGGGACAGGGTCAAGTTTTTGGCAGGAAAACCAGAATACTCGGACCAGCAGAAGCTGGAGAAGCCAAATTCACAGGTCGTCTTCAAGTGAGTATTTTTTCAGTCTGTGGTTCTT
>NW_004797470.1:877277-878783 GCF_000002075.1 Aplysia californica | reverse complement strand
TGTGTGTGTGTGTCTGTACACCAGTCTATCTGTTAGTATGAATGCCTGTGTCTGTGTATCTGTCTTCTGTCTTGCTGTCTATATTACGTCTATTTGTTTGTCTGTTTGTGTGCTTCATGCCACTTCTTGAATCGCGCACGCGAGCCACCGTGACTGATTGTCAAGATTATAATCAAAGATTTCAGTGGAAAACTCGTTACTATATCGGACACATACAGTGGTTTTCATATTGATATCCATCGAAGTGTTTAAAATTTGAAGTAAAATGAATTGACTAATTTGGAATATAAAAAAAGAAGAGGACACGCAATACTGATATGCCAGTGGTTTCTCTGACACAGCAAGAAACAATGACAATATCTACTTACGTCTACGTACGATCTCGAAGGGGGGGGGGGGGTCGAAAAGTAATGCAAGTTGTTCGTTATTTTGCACAATTTTGCTTCAAATTTAATTAAATTCAGCTCACAAGTACTTGTTTATGTACTTTTGAACTCAAACTGTTAAAATTGAAGTTTCTTTAATTTTGGCCAGAATGACGTCGTATCAAAATGACTACCCTCTTGGAGATCTGTCAGAGGCAAAGAGCAGTGAATGAATTTATTGCTTTAGAAGGTGAATCCACCGATAACATCCAAAAGAGACTTCAGAATGTTTATAAGGACCAAGCTCTAGATTCTGTCACTGTATATTGATGGTCACACGTGTAAGCAATGAGCCGGAAGAAGAGGAAGAGGTGTCGATGTACTTGTCAGACAATCATCGTCCCGAGGAGTCAGCCGGAAAAATCATGGCAATTGTGTTTTGGGACGTTCATAGTGTGCTTCTCATAGGTTTTTTAAAATCCACGAGGAGCAACTGTCAATTCTGAACCCTATATCGAAACACTGAAACGACTGAAAGCGAGAATTCTACCCGTCAGACCAAATTTGAACATGGAAAGGGTGTTTTTCCACCATGACAATGCCCGCCTGCATTTGAGTACCAGAACAAGGGAGACAATCAAACGTTTATGTGGAAAACACTGCCACACACGACTTATTCTACTGATTTGGCTCCTTCAGACTTCCACCTTTTCGATCCTAGAAAAGAACCTTTCAGAGGTCAACACTGTGGAAACGATGGAGAAATCAAGACTGCTGTACCCTTTAACGACCAACCTGCTCAGTTATACGAAGCTGGCATGTGGACTTAGTTAAAAGTGAACAGTGGCTATTGAACGAAATGGAGATTAGGTTGGGAAATAAAAATATAATCCTCAGATGCTCACCTATAATTTGAGGTATGATAGTTGCAAGTGTGTTCTTTTTTCTTTAAGTTATAAAAGAACTTGCATTACTTGTTGACTCACCCTGGTATATCCCCTTGCATAATATCTATTATCTTTCCTACTCCGTCATCTCTCTCTCTCTGTCTCTCTCTCTCTCTCTCTCTCTCTCTCTCGCTCTCTCTCTCTTTCTCTCTCTCTCTCTCTCCTTCTCCCTCTCTCTCTCTCTCTCCCTCCCC
>NW_004797470.1:876027-877177 GCF_000002075.1 Aplysia californica | reverse complement strand
TCTCTCTCCTTCTCCCTCTCTCTCTCTCTCTCCCTCCCTCTCTCTCTCTCTCTCTCTCTCTCTCTCTCTCTCTCTCTCTCTCTCTCGCTGGCTCAACGTTTTTATGTCCTTTTAAAAACACATTTTAGTGCGGATTTTATTCAGACACTTTGATTAAAAGCGCAAACAAAATAAAGTAAATTTGCAGTTTCCAAAGGCACCCAAGCTTTGAAAGTCACCGAAACTTAGGCGGCCTTTTGCTCACTAATATTTTAGGAATATACAATAACTTCTGGTTATGTCCCAACATTACGCGTCGACACATGTTATGTTTTATTTTACTGTATCGTATTTCTCTCTTTTCTTCTTTTCTGCCCTCTTTCTGTTTTCTGTACCTTAAGCACTTGGCCAAGTGTTTCGCCAATGAACAACTTATTTAAGTCAAGAAGGGTGAACCAGTGTCATCCAATCTTTGCATAGCAGTTTATATCAATTTGTCTTAAATAAATCATATCTTTCTAGAACAATTGGGGCTAGATCTAGGCTAAGGCCTAGGGCTAGAATTAACACCCTACCTAAAATGTAAGTTATTTTAGAAGCCGAAAACTCGTCCCCAGTCAGGAGATGGGATAAAGTGGAAAATAATACATGTATTCTAAGAAGGACTAAAACAGTACGTGTATTTTGAATTAAAAAACAATCGAATTTCAGATTGCCTCATTGGGGGTTCAAACCAAGGCCATCAACTCCGTCATCCAGCATGATGCCAGCTCAGACATCTGATTGACTTGTCTAATCTGTAATGGTTTGCACCACAGCTATTAGCTGAAGGATGTTAAGTAATGAGACAAAATTATGACAATTATAAGAACACTCCCATCTCGCACCTTTTCTCTCTCCGTATCTCCAGGGGCATTAGATTAGAGCTGAAACTAGGACTTCCGGATGACGTAATGGCAGCCACAGCTGGATTTGGGCGTGATGTTTCCATGGAGACCACTGATGAGTGTACACACGAGGAGACCATTACTTGGACTATCAATAGTAGCATCAAAGTATGTGCATGCATATGTGTATGTGTGTGTGTATGTGTGTGTATGTGTGTGTGTGTATGTGCGACTGCGCATGTGTGTATGTGTGTGTGTATGTATGTGTGTGTGTGTGTGTGTGT
>NW_004797470.1:871664-874271 GCF_000002075.1 Aplysia californica | reverse complement strand
CTTCTTCTTCTTCTTCTTCTTCTTCTTCTTCTTCTTCTTCTTCTTCTTCTTCTATTAATGCAGATCTGAAACCGACAGCAACAGTCATGGTTCATCACTTATTTCTCTGTTGGGAAGCTTTCAAAAACCTATATTATCACTATCCCGGTCTATCCTCTATCTATTCGAGCTACGGCTAATGAGATTAGTTCTTGACGTATAACTCGGCTCATAAGTGGTTGACTTGCATGGCATCACATTAACTCTCATAGCCATCTAATCTAGCTTATTGAATATTGAAGTGTACCTTAAACTTCAGTTCCACCACTGGAGACATCATAGCCTGCACATTGCCACTATTTGCATAATCAGTCTTTGTCGATTATTCATTTGCAGCTCATACTACCATCTGTGGCGTAGCTGTTAGGCGCTCTGCCATTGCACAAAGAGTTTGAGTCCCATGTGGGAATGGTTTTTTTAATCTAGTATCTTCGCCTGTCTGCTGTGACTTTGAATCCCTTTCACCTGGGTTGGCCCTGACAAGCAGGTCAAAGCTGTCGACCTCCTCCTAAATGGTCTAAATTCTGTTGATCGGAGCGCCAAACACGTTTTCTATCATAATTCTTTTCTTTTCCAGCTGGGTTAATTGAAGGGCATTGGAGGACATGACATAACTGTAAGAGGTATTGTACGCTCTAATATCTGAGAGACTCTGAAAGGACTTATTGCTACTTCTACATTAAATTTTATTTGTAGAATGATGTGATCTGAAGATCCCATTTTTCTCTCTCTGAGCCTCCCCCTCTCCAAACCCCTATGCACACTCGCACATCCTTTCCATATTATTTCCTATTTTGGTTTTTTATCTTCCAGCAGCATGCTGAGATTTTCAGTACATTAATTATTATTATTATTATTATTATTATTATTATTATTATTATTATTATTATTATTATCATTATTATTATTATTATTATTATTATTATTATTATCATTATTATTATTATTATTATGTGTTTTTCGCCCATCCATTGCAAAACAAGGGTCTTTCAATAATCTTGGACAATCTTTGTAAAAAGATTGTGACTTTGCCATGAATGGGACACGTACCTGCATGTATATCTGAAAACTTACATACTTGTAATTTTGTGAAATTTGACTTGTAGGCCTAGAGGTGCAGTGAGTGCTTGCCCGTCACGCCATACCAACTGGTTTGATCCCTATTTTGTGTAGCTTGGTAGATGCTTGTTCCAGGCTGTCAAATGTTACACTCTCAGAGTTGGTAGAAATGGGCAGTTGGTCCTATAGGATCAGGATAACAAACCCAGAGAAAGGATCAGAGTCTACGGTGCTTAGCCATGTTACATTTAGGCCACTAAAACATTGTGTCAGTCAAAAGTTGAGAAGACCTGGTCTAACCACTACGTTTGCAGGGCAAATATTTTGATCAATATCTTTTTAAAAGTTGCAGTAAAAAGTAATCATGACTTTGTTTGGTTTTGTGCATTTATCATGTGTAACCGTGTGTATGTTTTAATGAGTGTTTTATAGTAATTTAGAGAGGGAGAGTGAGAGAATCAGAGAGAGAGAGAGAGAGAGGGGGGAGGCAGAGAGAGAGACAGAGAGAGAAAGAGAGAGAGAGAGACACAGAGAGAGAGAGAGAGAGAGAGAGAGAGAGAGAGAGAGAGAGAGAGAGAGATAAATTTTTATTTAAAGAAAGATGTGTAATATTTTTGTCAATACTTCATGTCACCATGATTGATTTTGCATAGAGCTTTGTTATGACATGAAAATAAAACTTCAGGTGTCAAAATCCAACCAGTGCTCTGTGTGGTTTATTTTAAGTGTTCACAATGTTACCATTTCGCTAACTCAGATTTACAGAGTTCTGTCTGACATTTTTGGTTGTTTTGAGCTACTAAAAACTTGAGATAAGAAACCTCCTATCTGCTCTATCAAAATTGTATGATTATTCAGAATCATTATCAATTCAATATATTAATAATAATAATAAATGATATTTATATAGCGCTCAACCCCGAATAAAGTACACAGGCTCTGAGAGCTTTACAATACAGTACAACATACAACAGTAACATGAAACGTTGTGTTCTGACTAAAGAAAACTATTCCAAATATTTATCTTATTAATTTAAAAACAGAAACGACTTCAGCTGACATTTGAATGAATCTAAAGATTTGATTTCTCTCAACGTACTTGGTAAATCATTCCAGATCTTGGGGCCTTGGTATTCAAATGCCCTTTCACCCATTGTTTTAAGTTTCATAGATGGTAAAATAAATTTCTTTTTGTCAGCTGATGACCTTAAACTGCGAGTTGGAATGTACGGTCTTAACAGATTTGATACATATGATGGTGCATTATCATTCAAACATTTGTGACATATGGTGGCTAACTTGTACACAATCCTTTTCTCAACAGGAAGCCAATGCAAAGTTCGTAAATATTATATATTCAAAGAATTGCTGTCGAAAAAGCTAGACATGCGATGTGAAACTCAAAATCTTCAATGTCAAATTTCTCAAAACTAGGTACTGAGCAAACAGAATTTTGTCATTCTGGGGTAACGTTTGTCTCTACACCTGTAGGCTTAACAACCTCTGTCT
>NW_004797470.1:859164-869164 GCF_000002075.1 Aplysia californica | reverse complement strand
ATACTGTTGTTTTAACTTTAAGTAAATTGTTTTTTTTAGATCGTTATTTTACCACAAATTTTTTAGTGTTGTAATCTGATCTTTAACCTAAGTCAGGCTGTGTTGTGACCTGTTGTGACTGCAACCAACTTGTGTTTCGCGCGCTCATATGACTTCATGCAGTTGGGAGCACCATAAAACTCTTACTAAACCTTTCTAAACTCAATTAGTTAGAAAAACCATAGACTCACACTGATGTGGGTCTGTGAACAAATCGGAGGATAATATACCCCACTGTCCGCATGACAAATATAAACACGAACAGAGGCAAAAAGTATGATGCAAATGACCACTTGACATCGTAATAATCCAGAATCTCACTTGTTTCAATTTGGGAATGATTAGCTCCCTTGCAACTTGTGAAATGAGAGGCATTGGCCGTGTCAGAGCATCTGGAGATGGAGAGCAGACACATTATTTGAAACAACTGGTTGGTTTTGCCATTAGTATCATGAAAAACATAAGAATACTCTTGTACGGAAGGAGCACTTTGTCTAGTGATGAGCTAAATGAAGAAAAGAGAAGGGAAAAAGATAGAGAAGATATTAGGGGAAATGTCAAAAGTCTTAGAGTAATGTAAATATTTATACATGTTTTGGAAGTGCAACCAACCAAATAAATAATACTCATACTTTCCAATGACGAGTCTCTAGCTTCTGTCAGGTGTATTAAACCTGAGCTGATGTTACTATAGTAATGGTTAGGGTCTTAGCTTACATGCTAAAGATACAAGTGTGATTCCCATGTGGGGAAAGTATCTTATTGAGAATCACCGTATAATTCTGTAGGGATTTTTCTCAGACAGTCCAAGATGACCTTGCATACAGGGCTGGGGGGAACTAGCCTACCTCTCCTCCATAATGACTTAAATTGTGCCGACAGAAGCATAAAACCTTTACAGCACCAACATTTTTTCTGTAAAATACAACTCTTATTTTTATGTCCTTCTCCGTCTTTTTTAGCACTTTGATGTGCTTACTCTTCAACTAAAATGAACAAATTCTTAACTTCACAAAACATAAAAATATGAAAACATTTATTATACAATCATCTATTAATTAATTCACACTTTATAAATACTTTTTGACTCATGAACGGACAATCAAGCTTTAAAAATATGGTACACAAACTGTCTGGAAAAAATATCAGAAAATTATTTAGACAATTCTGGGATGATTCTGAAAATATGACAATATGCTTCTGGTCCTTCAGAATGTGTTGCACACTGGAGAATTACTTACTCAAATGGATCTGCTCCTGAGAACTCCAAGTAAAGAAGGGAGTGGAATGTGTAGTTGATGAAGGAGAAATACTTGATCCAGTCTAACCACACTGGGAGGCTGCGAGAGTAGAAACCACCTGGAGAACATACAGGCAATGAATGACTGACTAAAAATGTTGACACATGGAGTAGATATATGTACCAGGGGCGGCTTGTGGGGCTAAAAAGTGGACGTGTACAATTAAGCTATTTCATGCTGAAGATAGTCAAGGGCATAGTAAATGAGACAGTGTATAATTTTAGGATCTTTGGGTTGGTGAGGGAAAGACCTCGTGCTTTTATTTTCATTCTTTTTACTTGTCGCTTTGATTTCTAGTACTAAATTTGTTTGTTAGCTAACCATCAATTTCATTCATTCTGTATTGGAACTGAGCACTCAAGAAATAACTTTCACTACTCCGCTACAAAACCTTTCAAAGGCACAACTCATAGGACGGTCACGTTCATCTCCCTCTGGTTCACGGTGACAGAGTCACATAAAATAGTGGCAAGACAGACAATGAACCAATCACAATTCACTTGAGCACTCCGCTGGATTGCTCCGCCGGTCACATAATATTGGCAAAGAATAGTGTACGGTCTATTGCGTTTATTTTTAGACTGCCTACTGTGGGCTATGTTTTGGCACTGTTCGGCAGGAGCACATTTGAGATGTGCCGTCTTATTAATATTAATGTATCGTCAAACTCGCTATGAGTGTCGTCATCGCTTGGGTTATTCCCAAGGGCGATTTATAGGTCAGGTTACACTGTTGAATATCCTATCATGTTTAGCTAAAGCGCGTGGCTTTGGCATGGCATAGTAGATGTTTTACGGCGCTATAGACAGAGAAATGACAGTTATGGCGCCAGTGAGGACCTTGTTTTCATATAATATTTGGCTAGTGTTTGTTTCTGGCTTGTTTTAGTTTATTATTGTGGGTGTTTTACGCAATAGAACATTAAAATTTTTTGGGCGGCACTGCACGACCGTTCTCTACGGACGAACCCCGCCTGATATGTACAATACAATTAAAATGAGCTACCCAAGAGATGATACGGATGGGATTATGATGATGAAGATAATGATGATGAGGAGGAGAAGGAAGATGAGGAGGGGGACAGAGGAAAAAAAAACCTTGAGAAAACCCCCCAGCAATTGTGACAAAAACCAAAAGGTGAAAAAAAGAGTTCGCGGTAAAGAAAGAAAACATTAAATTAAATAAAGGATAAAAGTTGCATAAACAGAATATGAATGGGAGTCAAAGATGAGTTGAAGAGGTGAGAGGAAGAACAATTTTGAAGAAAAAGAAATATAACTCGTAAAAGTGAAGAATCATTGTTACATAGAGCAAAAGTCAAACAAGTGTCCAGAAATTCGAGAAAGAAAGGCTGCCAGTTAATAAACTCACCCAGGAGCATAATGGCCATAATGAATATTGTAGCCATTGCCATAGCCCGTCGAAAATCCATGCAGATGATTCCCAACAGAAGTCCAATACTCTGAAAAAACAGGAGAAAGAGATCTTCAGAAAGTTGGAGACACTTCACAAAAAATTTATCAGCTAACTGTTGTCTGGTGTGGTATGGTATGGTATGGTATGGTATGGTACGGTACGGTACGGTACGGTACGGTACGGTACGGTACGGTACGGTACGGTACGGTATGGTATGGTATGGTATGGTATGGTATGGTATGGTATGGTACGGTATGGTATGGTATGGTATGGTACGGTACGGTACAGTATGGTATGGTATGGTATGGTACAGTATGGTATGGGTTTAGTAAAGGATATTTAAGAGGAAAAACCCTCCAAATTCGGAGAACACCAGAAATAATAATCTTTTTTTCACATGTAGGTATTTTATTCGCCCATCAACGCAGCTTGGAATGGAAATATTGCAATAGAACTGAGTCACATGGGTGGATAGCCTTGAAAACTCCTTGAACAACCCAAATTTGATAGCACCACAACGGGGACTTGAATCAAAGCCATCTGCAGCACAATTCAATGTCAGACATTATCTTGTCTTCTCAGCAGGCAGTGGCAGGATTGTGTCTGTGCCAGCCTCTACATTTGTGAGGTGTGCTGACAAATAAATGAGTTACTTCTTACAATCCACAAATGGATATATTGGCCAATAATTGACATTAGGATCAAAATTTGCAGATTTTCTATTGATGCCATATTCTTTAACTGTAACCTGTCTTTTATTACGTCATATTTATAACTTGTAAAAACTTCACCTATAAGCGTGATGTATCTATTTCCTTACAGCTTGAATCCGAGAAGTAACATTTTGTCAGCTCGCTTCACATTTGCTTTGATCGAGTGTTGGAGCCGTTTGTGGTCAGTGCATAGCCTTACCAAGATTATGTGTTGCTCTTCAGAGAGTTTCAATTTCAACAACTAAAGCAACAACAAGAACAACAGCTACAACAAACAGTTGAGAAGCTCTCACTTGCCCAGCCAAAATCACAAAAACAATCAAAAGCTGGACAGGTCTTTCATAACCAATGAAGATGAGATGACTAATGCAAACAACAACAATAATAGTTGACAGATTTTCACCTGCCCAGCAAGTGTGTTTGCGACACTGATAACACTACCACCACCACCACCATCATCACCACCATCCCCACCAACAACAGCTGTACAACAAACAACAAAAACAAAAACAACAAACAGACAAGAGACGGACCTGCCCAGCGAGAGCATTGACCATGATGACAAGCAGCGACATGAAGAAGGGCCCGACTCCATGCAGACCCACACACCAGTAGGCCACGGCAAGAAACAACGATGGCTGCAGCAGGGTCAGTGGAAGTTCACTGGTCATCTTAGCCAGGTAGTAGGCTGAGAGGCGATACCAACCCGAGGCTCTCTCTTTGTGAATCACCATTCTCTCCATGGGAACTGGGGATAGCAAAAGGAAAAAACAATACTACTACGACTACTACTACTTCTACTACTACCACTACAGCAACTACTCCTTGCTACTGCTGTTGCTGCTGCTGCTGCTGCTACTATTATAATATACTACTACTGCTACTACTGCTATAATATACGACTACTACTAACAATAACAATAACATATGAACAGACTTATCTCTGATCAGGAATGATACAGTTGAAATTGTTCAAGACGGCTACCTATTATCGATGAAAAAATTGGTTGTCTTAGATATAGAAGGACGACTTGGACAGAGTCATTATAATTAAGAAAAAACACAAGGAGGAAGTGGGAAGTGGTCATTTGTATAAAGTAATTGTCTTGGACAGGTGGCCATAAGAGCAGGGTCATCCGTATTTTAAACAAACAATAGTGTATGTTTGAGGAAATCAGACCACTCACAGGAAGACACTGCATCAAAGAGAGGAGTGAAGCCCCAGTGGATACTGATGAAAAATAGCTGGGGGAGAAACAAAGGCATTAATAATAATAGATAATAATAGATAGGCCTAGCATTTGTATAGTACAATATCCCGCTCAACAGTAAGCTCTATGTGCTTTACAATCTACATGTGAGGTAACGTGGTGAAATCAAGCGCTCATCAAAATAATGAAAGTCAAGAAACTGGCTTTTTTCAGCAGGTTTGGGGATTTTTATCGAATTTTGTTTTTTTTGGCTCAACATCTTTCATGCCCTTTAAAAAAACAGATTTCTGTGTGGATTATATTGAAAAACGAAGATTAAAGGCATAAAAGATATACATTTTTAGATGGATATCACTCAACTTAGGCAGTCCTTTTCTCTCAATTTTACCTCTGAAACCAGCCGACCTCCACCTCCTTCAATCACCAATATCTTGACTTGTATCCAAGATAAATGGATATTTTTTTCTTCAAAAGTAAGGCAAATGGACAGGCTTTAAGATGATACCAATAACTCCATATGCCCCAAAATTGAGGAGCGCCTGAGAGCTCATGAGCTGCAGGACTCATATACCATCATCATTACTATTATGATGATTATCCACTTCCACCACTATCATCCACAACCACCACCACCGCAACCATCATCATCCACCACCACCACAACCACCGTCATCATCCAGCACCACCACTACCACCATCGCCACCACCTTGAATTCATTTTTCATTTTGTTATATATTATATAAAGCTAAATTATTCTTACGACTCCCATTCTGTCATACAGGGTTTCCTCAGTTCTTGGTAACTGAAACCAAATAAGGCTGACGAGGATGCAGAGAACAACACTTTCAATAATCTGAAACAGACAATAAGACATGTACACAGTATAGAATGTTCATGCACACATTTAAACATGCACACATTTAGACATGCACACTGTATAGAATGAACTCAGTATAGGATGTACACAGTAACCATAGAATATAAACCTACATATAATTTGGTGTTAAAGACTTACATAAAGAAATGAAAATTTTTCTCTTTGAAAGATGATATAAGATTATCATTGCAATACAAATGTTATTGATATTGATTAACAACAAATCTTTTTAGTAAAAAGACATACAATGTTGTGGTGTAGAATGAGTTATCTTCTTTTTCTGAATTCTATTCCTTTACTCTTTACCTTTAGCTTGTCTAAAATCCTGGTCTTCGACTGGCGAAATGTTCGAAGCATTAGCTGTGAGAATTGTGTCCAGTATCCTGATGGCCATCTTGGATCATGAGGATGTTGAACTTCTGCATCCAGCTGCAACAAGCTCACTCGAACACAGTCTGTTAGATGAAACACAATGTTGTTGTGATTGGTGCAACATGCTCATATTCTCTCTCTCTCTCTCTCCCTCTCTCTCTCTTTCTCTCTATCTTTCTCTATCTCTCTCAGACACATTAACATACAGACATACACACAAACAGAGACACATCGAGACACACACAAACACACATTCACAATCACACACCCACCCACCCACACACACATTCACAATCACACATCCACACCCACACCCACACCCACACCCACACACATTCACAATCACACACACACACACACACAAACACCGAGACACACGCACAAACACAGAGACACATACACAAATACATACACACACACAGTTTCACACATACAGTCACACATACACAGTCTCACACACACACACACACAAATAACACACACACATTTTCACACATACACAAACAAACACACACACAAACACACACACAAACACACACACATATACACACATACAGACAAACACATGCATTCTCACACACATCCACAAAAAACCACTCGTGTCTACACATGAATAACCCAATAATCAAGAAATATGCATATTCTCAAACTGATCAATCTTACCTTTCCCTGAAAGTTGACCATCGGTCTCATTATTACTTGTTTGTGACTTGAGGTTCGAATCCTGGCCTTTTGTGTTGTCTCTAACCGTGCCATTGCCATCATCCATTTGACCGTTCCTGGCTTTACTTCTGTAGGGTAGACATGTAATCTCTATTCAAGCACAAATATTGATTCACATCCTGGAAATTTGATCTTTGATAGCACTGGGTATTGTACCACCATCATAACCATCCACTGCCATCACTATCAACACTGGAAGTATATTTCAGACACACGGCTTCCAATTTAATGTCTATATTCCGTGGAATGGAGATAAAAACTGAACCAACACATCTTGTACTTTAGCATGTTAGCATCAGCATGATTTACCATCTCATGAAAGGTGAAGGTTCTATAACTAAGTTATTCTCTCACCACTGCTGTCATAAGAAAGCTCCATCTTGTCGAATAATTAAAACACCAAGGGAGAGTAATGGTTCATGGTTTTACATAACAATGTATAGCCTTTATATTATATTATGCATGCATTATACACACTTGACAAGTATCTACGGCCCCTAGAGGCAAAACTTGTGTCTGAGCAGCAATACTCACGAGCATAACTTTGCTGCATCGATGATTTTCTGCTTGTTCTCTTCACTTTCTTTCAGCTTGTCCACTGGGGAAAGAAAATAATGACAGTAAAACACCTTCCAGTAGGTCATTATGTGTTGATAAAGTAATTTGTTTGAGATCCCCTGTCTTAAACTGTATTATGAATTAGCAGTTGCCATCATCTTAAAAACTCTGTGGGTTGTGAATCGTGCCCTGTACTGAGCTGCCATTGAGAAACAGACAATATTTTAGGACCTGCCGGAATTTTGTTGCTTATGCTGTTATTTTCAACCCTTTGAGCTTTTGCCACTGGTACACCAGTGAGCGAGACTCTATTTCCAACCTGGCCAGCCTTGAACAAAATGCATATGATAAACAGTGCTTACCACAAAGGTTGCCAGTGAATTTTTTAAAGATCTTTCTGAATTAGATAGGCCCTACTGGTAATGATGAGGACTACCCTGAGTGGGATATGGAAAGTGATTCTCATGCTCTTATGAAAGTTAGCAATATCACTCAGGAGCTCAGGCAGAGAGGGCACGGTAGCCTCAAGAGGTTAGGGCTCAAAGGGTTAAGCATTTCCTCTTAGCAGCACTTAATCTTTTTTGTTGTCGGATTGGCTGCTAAAAATGGAAGGGTTTAGATTGTTCAGTAGCAAAATTGTTTCTCCTGATTCCTGTACCAAGGTTTGAACACTGCTAGTGTTGAAGAATAGCAACATTATCTCGGTTTGGGTTCAAGGTGTATTATGTCCTTGGCACAAGTCAGAAACAAGTCATGATCATGGAGAAGGGGATGTACACTTGAGCCAATCACCATGAAGATAGTACAGACATTGCTTATTTCCCTTGAAAAAGTTGTGCTGTGAAATCTCTCATAACCACTTGCAATTAACTACTTTTTGTTATTCGTTTGAAGAAGGGATGATATTTCTACTCTTGAAAACATGGATAATATCTTCTGTGTGAGAGTTATCAATTCATAAAAATCATAAATTATAGGCATGGCAGGTTTTTCACATTGAAGGAAAAATGGGAGGAGGAGGAAAGAGGAGGTACATTTTTTATATTCATTATCAATAGATGTATTATAATGACAACTGGCACAAAAACAGTGTAAAAATTGTAAAAGACAACATTAAGCCTTGATATGGTTAATCAAAACACAATATTTAGAATTGTAGACATTACCTATGAAGTCTGCTGGGTTCGTGAATGAATCAATCTGAAAACCAAGCTCACTGAAAAAGTCTATGACCTCACGGCATCTTCCATAGTATGCCACCTGAGGAGAAAAATAAAAATGCAAACGAGGGGTGAGATGCAAAACCCGTTAAGCGACATTTAGGTAAAAATTGAGATTTTTGTGTCAAAAATGCACATGTGTTACCGGCTATCAGATGCACAATAAAGTGTTTTCGGCCAAAACCCAACACATACTTCCTAAAAGCCACAAAAACATTATCTTTTTATGCATGTTCATTCATATAGCTGATTTTCTCAAAAGTGATAAAATGGATGTAGGCCTAGCGGATTAGGCATCTTAGCCCCTCAAACACTCTTAGAACTATTAAAAGTCACAGCTTATTTCCTTTTGAATATAATTTGAGAATACCTCTTTAATTTTCTGTCCCAAACAAAAAAGTTAACTATTAAAGAAAACATGTTCCAAAACCTAAAATGAACAAGCCTATCAAAGGACGATCAAAGTTTAGCAGCAGTTTTATATGCCTACCTAGTTTTGAAAAAGCAGTCCTTATCCTTGACAGCAACCACATTGTGTAACTTCATGAGTTGAAATTAGTATGAAAACACAATGCTAAAAAACACACCGGTGATGCTAATGAAAAGCTATTTTGTTATAAATTTTAAAAAGTTGCAAGCTCACAGAAAGTTAGAGATAGGCCTACTAATTTAGGCATATAATAACAAAATTAGATGCTATGCTGAAAAACACACCGCAGATGCTAGCATAAAAAAGTTACAAGCTCACAGAAAGTTATAGGTACTAATTTATTATTTTAAAAATTAGATGGTCAAAGAAACTTCTTTCCGTACTGTAAAAATATTTAACATAAAGGTTTTTGAGTTCCAAAGAAATGTCAAAGCATTTAAGAAACCTTAGACTGCATGACTGACTGACTGTTTACCATTTCTAGCACACCCATATTTTGGCCAAATTTTTGAGCTGGCAGTTATTATCTAGCCTAAATAGATTGTGTCCAAGACCAGTTTGTTCATGCTAGTCTACTATTTCAGACCTCTGAAGGGACAAGTAGAATTGCAACCTGCAAAGGGTAGGCCTATACCAGTACCATTATCAGTCACTACTTTTGCCAGTTCATGTGCAGATTGCAAAGCATAAAAATTACTTCTGCTACAAAACATTGCAACAAATTATTTTTATGTAAATACCATAAATCTCCCCCTCCCCTCCCCCTCCCCTTCAATAAAAAAAAATAAAAAAATCCAACAATCGTTCTTGTGACAACAATTTCATCAAATTTTCATTGCTAAGAGGTTGCCCAGAATCTGCCATGTCCTACCTGTCCATCACACATCAGAAGCAACTGGTCAAAGAGGAAGAAAATCTTGCTGGATGGTTGGTGGATGGTCAGCACAACAGTTTTGTTGAACTGAGTGGCCACGTGTTTCAGAGTGGACACAAGTGACCAGGAGGTGCTGTAGTCTAACCCTGATGTTGGCTCCTGTAAAACCAAAGTGATTTTAAGAATCAGGCTATTCTTTTGTATGTCCATCCAGTGTCTGTTCATGTGTGTGTGTTTGTGTATTTAAGTGTGTGTGGAGAGGGGG
>NW_004797470.1:855336-859051 GCF_000002075.1 Aplysia californica | reverse complement strand
CCCGACAATTTATAATCAGTGATGAAAGGTAAAGGAATGGTTGTAAGTAAAAGTTAAGAGAAGGCTAACAAAAATTCTAACACTTCAGTAGTTATAGGGAAAGGTCAAAGAAAATGTAAAATGTCAAATAATGATGGGAATACTATTAAAATAACTCTTATTGTCATATAGTTTTTCTTCCTCTTCAAGTTCTAAATCTGAAACAGACATCAGTGATTATAGTTCAATACTTATTTCTCTGCTGGGAAGTTTCAAAAAGGTACTTTTCTCTTCCCTTTATCCAACTTCACAGATTTTCTGAGTAAATTATTCTGGCTCTTCCTCTACTAAAACTAAACTCAAAACTACCTCAGCCTCTTCTGCCTTACAAACACATAATATGTACATAGGGGTACAAGAACTGCTAGAGAAAGAAGGTGAAATAAGGTGATGCAGTTGAACATCCAATTCAAAACTAATGAAAAACTACTCACATCCATGTAGAGAAGGTTTGGGTCTGTGATCAGCTCACACGCGATGCTTGCTCTCTTCTTTTCTCCGCCTGACAGACCACGGGCCCAGGCATCACCCATTACTGTTGACACATCAGACGAGAGACGGAGTTTTACACAACATAGCAAGACACATTCATGTAGTTTATAATGCAAAGTAAGAGACACTGCACAACCTCAAACTGCTGTCTCCTTAGTCTATTCTTTCTTTATGTTCTTTGCAGTCCATCCATTCCTTCTTTCTCTTTGATGTGTTTTAAAAATGTTAACTATTGTATTGACGTGGTCCATCAAAACTCAATCATTGTTATTCTCACGGTTTTACAGAAACTCAAATGTGTTATTATAATAATAGTTTAAAATGCAGGGAAATGAATTTCCAATCTGAATGTCAAAGAAAAAAGTAATGTAATATAATGAGTTTTAAAAACATTGGTGGTTTGGATGAGTATGAAGACACTGAAGTGGAATAGATTAGGAATTTGTCAAGCTGAAATAAGATATAATAATTAATATACATCTCCCAACCATAAGGCATGGGTCATCCAAGCCCTAAAAATTCAGTTCATGGTAGGGAATGAGTTCAGAGTTGATAGGTCTATCTCGTCACACGATGTCATGTCATGTACTGACTTGTGTCCAGACATTTGCGCAGGTCCAGAGCGTCAATGACTTCCTCCAGTCTGTCCATCTTGTCTTGTCTTGGCATTTTGTCAGGCAGACGAATCATGGCAGTGAACTGGGAAACACAGACACAATCCATATGGATGGTTTATGCTCAAAACATGTTAATGATTTCTTCAACTTTTTTCAATACGTGCACACACTCACACACATACACTCACACACACATATATATATACACACACACAAACACACAGGCATACACACACAGGCACACTCATACATGAGCATGCACGCTTGCAAACACACACACATACACACACACATAACATATACACACACACAAACACACATGTACACGGGCATACACACACAAGCACACACACACACACACATACACACACACACACACACACACACACACACACACACACACACACACAGAGGATTTATTCCTTCCACTTACACTGCTTGAGCATTTTTTAAAAATTGTTTGTCTGAGATGAGTAGAACCAAAGAAATATTACTCATCTAGAGCCATGAAAAATAAAAGTGGTGACAACAACCTGAAAATATTAGAAGGAAAGAAAGTGTAGGCTGACCATACAAACTAATGTCTCCCTCTTACCATTAGTGGAGCAAAGCTTGCAGATGATCTCATTTTGCTGTGTTATGACAAGAATCTTTGTACCAGTACTAACAGCTTTAAAAAACCCAACTAATTGGTCGCTTTAAAGTACAAGGGGGCTATCCCGAAAAATGTTGTTTTTGAGAAAATCGAAGGTTAAGTCTTTGCCCCTTGTTCAGTTTCTTTTAGAGACAAGGAGAGTTTTCTCTATAACCAAATAATTATACACACCAATGAAACCAAACTTCTTCTACAGGTAAGGTAATGCCCACTTTTGGTGTAAGTCATGATTTCTAGAAACCCCCAAAATCTGGGCTAGCCGGCTTGTCCTTAAAAGCGCCCAATTATCATATTATTAACGGGTAGGATGATGGGTAGGTAAGCAGTCACATACACATTCATGACAAGTCAGTGTTCCCAGAGAGTTTTTGTGGGAAAAGAAAAACACATAAACACACACACACACACACATACACACACACACACACACATGCACCTGCAAACACACACCCCCACACCCCCCGCCCCACACACACACGGCCTACATTGCACACGCACTCAATTATTCACACACTTATACACACACTGACCACAAGAGTTTCCCTGAGAGTTAGATTGGGAAAGAAGATATCTTCTTGCAGGACATAGGAGATTTGTCTCTTCAAATCTTTGCTCAGTGTGGCGCCATTCAGCGTGATTCTCCCATCATCGGTCATCTGTCGGCCTGCCAGTGTGTTCAGCAACGTCGTTTTACCTCCACCTGGAAGCAGAAAGAAAGGGAAACTCTTTTTTGTTTTAGTAGAGGTTTTACGGCGCTCGCAACAGCATAAGGTCATATGAGCGCCAGAAGATTAGAGGTACATGTTACAAGAGAATAGCAAACATAAAAAAGAAGAAGGGGAGATAAGGACGATAGATGTTTCATAGGAAAGAAGAAGCAAATCACACCAGAGCATCCGCCAACCACCCACAGGGAAACTCTGTTACTGGACTGGACAAAAGGATGTCTATTTTATCACAAAACGTGAAGCTGAAATACGGGACTGAATCTCAAGGAAAATCAGATTTTAAAAAAAATGCAAATATATTACCTATTTAATAAAAAGTAGGTATACCTTGACTTGACTTTTCATCAGTTATCTTCTATGTTACTTATTCTTCATGAGTAAACTGTAAATAATTTTTTTTCTTCTCCTTTAAAAAAAATTGCTTCACTACTACATCCGAAATCACATGACCAATTAAAACACGCCTGAACATGGAGTACGTCAGAAAAGATTCGCTTTCCATCAAAAAAAGAAAAATGTCTCCTCAGCGGTTATCGGGTGGGTGTGTCTCTCACACAAACACACACTGGAAATCCTGTTAAAAAGTGAGAAGAAACGTGCGCTTTTATGACTACATTAATCTCGTATAGCAAGATTTATGTAAATCAGGAATTCCTTTCTACTCACAGTCTAACCAGTATGTGACCCAATTTTACGGCTTAAAAAAATGCTGGCATATTCTAATGGAAACCTCAAACCAAAGGGAACAATTATAATCACACCTCCCCCACATCTCCCCCCTCCCCTTCACCCTCAAGGAAATTTCAAAGGCCGGGAAAAGTGCTATTGGTCTAGTCGTCACACACAGCAAACAAAGACGACGTAAAGCGGGAAAGTGGAAACAATGCATCATCTGATCAACAGCCACTGTGTCTATGCTCTATGCTTTTCATCCTTCCTTATAGTTATAGTCAACGCCCACTTTTACCACTAGCAGCTTGTAAGAGGCTAAAAGTGTTGTTCCGCTCATCTACAAACAAGTACATGTACTTCTATGCTGGGCATTGGCACTCATATATTAATTAATTATGACCTTGTTGTGTTGCAAGTGCCATAGAAAACCTACCACAACCGAGGACCCTCTCCCTAAAAAAGACAAAAAACACCCAAAAACAAAAACAAAACAAAACAAACAACAACCCCCA
>NW_004797470.1:853246-854429 GCF_000002075.1 Aplysia californica | reverse complement strand
GGGTACATTATGGTAAGAGGGGGTTGGAGACGGGGGGCGTCTATATCATATCTTGGTAGACCTAAAACTCCTTCCCCAGATCGGTTCTAATGAGACCTTAACTCGAAACAAATCCAGGACTGAAAAAGCTGCTTTATCTTTATACATGTAACAGAGAGGTTGTGGAGTATAGGTGACACCCTTACTTCGAGGGAGTTGCAACCCCTGCCAGTGAGAAGACTGACTCTACCCCTCTGAAGCGTTGACACGACATGAAATCAACCCCCCCCCCCCTAAACCAAAAAAGAAAAAAATAAAGAAAAAAAAGAAATTCCTAAGGCTTCACATGACGTAGCATGTTCCTTTTGAACGTTCTTTTTAATACAGGAGTTTTTACACCCCCCCCCCCCCCAATCGACTCAACTTTGATCATTTAGGGGGCAAACCTCCGACCCTACCATTCAGGCCAACCCGGGCTGAGAGGGATACCACACCCGCGAGAGAAAAGACCATTAATGTACTTGATAAAGATTTCTCCCCACTCGAGAACCGAACTCGGGCCTCCAGCATGCGACAGCGAGGAGCTTGACCCCCTACACCACAGACACCGATGTAGCATATTCATTCGAAGACAAGATATAAGCCGAAATCTGCATTGACGGATGTTTGGAACGTTATTTAATGTTAGACATATTGATGTAATCATACAGAAAGTACACGTTAAAAATGTTGAGCTGAAAAGCAGATCAACACTTAGGGAAAAGAGCACGAAGTTTTGACAGTTAAGTAAGCAAATGTCACTAGCGTTAAATTGATATAATTTGCAAGTTAATACGCGTAACCACAGTGAATTTATAACGTGCGCTGTATAACGATTATTATACATAAGCAGAGAAAGTGTCAGATGCTAGCAGCGCACTCATATGACCTTATGCAGTTGCGAGCGCCGTAAAACCTTATACTAAAAAAAAAGATGCTAGCAGGAACCTAATTTCTCTCGGAAATCAATATTTTAACAAGAAATATACCATATATACCAGTAGAACTTATACCTTTATACATAGTATACATAATAGTGTGTTTTACGTACAATGTCGATTAATTTGTAAGATGTGATGTCTTTTTTGATGTAATGCGCATTGAGCATTTTTTAAACTAGAAAATGGAAATGCGCAGTATAAATACCATTAATTTTTATTATTAT
>NW_004797470.1:849304-850499 GCF_000002075.1 Aplysia californica | reverse complement strand
CTGATGAAGGGACGGTTACAGTTTAATTCGAGGTCGTCGTCACGGTCTATGTGGCATGACTTGACCGCTTCGATGTGGTCCACAGCGGTTGCTGGCACAGGTCCGAATGCCTGATAAATTACACACTCTGGACAAACACTGAACACGGGACAATGGTGGAAACTAGACTTTCCTTTTTTGTTTTCTTTTTTTTTCTTCCTCTTGTATCGTCAGATGTCGAGGCGAGGGGAGACTGGTGCATTTTTCGGCCAAGGGCTGAAACAGGTGGGTGACCTCTGTAGCAGAGACACGTATTACGTTCTTCAGTTAATTCAAGAAGGACCCCTTAGACTCCATGCAGCCAAGAATTTAGTGACCTGTCTCTTCCGCCTTTGTAACCTGATTCTTTTGGGTTGTTTGCTCGTGCAGTTTGATTCAAAATATTTTTGAGTGGAGCGCATTTTCAACAGGCGACCGTCGAACATCTTAAAGCCACTCTCGGGGTTTTGAGTACATTTTGGGGTCAGACAACGTTTTAGGGGTTTTAAGAAACTTCCCTCGAAAATTATGTGCTGACTGGAAAGGAAAAAAAACTCTCAAAGATCTATTTCAGAAAAAGCTCCACAAAGTTTGAATCATTAAAATGCTTAAAAGCATTTTGAGGTGAACCTAGATTATTCAGCTGCCTTTTGTGTGTATGTGTGTTGGGAGGGAGGTGTTATTATTGTTATTTTGTTGTTTTTTGGTTGATAAGTAGGGGGGAGGGGTTGGAAGGGGGGGGGGGTTACGTGCGTGGACTTTTCTTTTTAAGATATTTTTTGCTGTTGTTCTTTTTGGTGGGGGATGGGGCAGGTGGTAGTAAAATCGATGTTTAATTCATTATTCATCGAAAACTGATTGGTTATTCAACAGCATGCTCAGCATGGCCCCTGCCATGAGCAGTGACGTTAAAGCAGCCAGAGATTCCCAGACAAGGAGAGATACGTTCCTTAGAGAAGCATCAACATTAAGAACGTTTCTATCTGATAACTGTGGTCTAGAGACGAGGGAATAATATGTGAGGCAGCATGGTGGAATCAGGGTCTCGTCAATTTTTTGGGCATGTAGAGTTATTGGTATCATCTTAAAGCTTGTTCACGTGTCTTTATTTGGATTTTAAAAAGTATCCATTTATCTTGAATACAAGTCGAAATGTTTGCGAAAGAAGGTTTGGGGG
>NW_004797470.1:847892-849204 GCF_000002075.1 Aplysia californica | reverse complement strand
GGTCACCTGTTTTCTGGGGTAAAAATTAGTGAAAAAAATGGCCGCCAAAAATTGACCTTTTCCTTAGCTTAAGAGTCCGTGGTAACTGAAAATTTACTTTTTTTGCACTTTTAATCAATCTTTCCAGAAACATCCACACAGAAATGAGTTCTTTAAGGGTATGAAAGGAATTGAGACAAAAACCAAAAATTCGATAAAAATTCACAAACCTGCGGAAAAATGCAAGTTTCTTCACTTTGATTATTTTGACGAGAGTCTGATTCCACTACTCTGCCTCACAAATACGGGTCGCTGTGACGTCATTAGCGGAAGACGCTTTCAACTTATTTCAAGAAAGGATTCTTTTTGGGGGTCGTTTTTTTTTTGGGGGGGGGGTGCAGAGGGCTGAAGACTTGTACCTAAAATTACAAATTCCTTGACCGTATTTTGGTTGAAGGAATTGTTCTAGAAAGCTCTTTATGTTGTAGCCGCTTATGGTCTCCATTGACATTATGCCGAACACATGTACATGTCCTCATAGAGCTGTTAGGTGTATTATATCTTTACTACAAATCTCAGGGAAATGGACCTATAAAGTTCACGAACATGAGGGTGTTGGTGGGATGGGCCGGGCCGGGGCGGGCCAGGAGTGTCAATCTTGAATACAGGTACCCATAACATATGCACTTAACCACTCAGAAGTACCTTAAGGTACCATTCCCCCGAGCTCTTCTCAGATTTCACTGTTGTTTGATGACTTTCCACAGCGCGCCGTTCCCAAAAGTCGTTAACCTGTTTAAGTCAGAAATAAAAACCTTGTAAAGTTGGAGAGCAGACCATAACCAGCGATAGTATCTGTGACCTGTGAGCCTTACGTCATGCTCCATGTCTTTTCCGGATCTGACTGGCGCGTGTGGTTAGCGGTTAGGAGTTTTGCCGTTGTACTTAGAGGGCATGGGTTTGATTTCCAAGTAGGGAGAATTCCTGTCGAGTATTTCAGTCTTTCTTCTGGGATGTCCCATTTCAGCCCGGGTTGGATCTGATAGACGGGGTCGAAACCCACTTCTAAATTATCTAAATTGTGTCGATTTTTTTCCTGGTGGGGGGGGGGGGGTATAAATAATATTGACCTCTGACCCTTTTTTCGTCCTGCTCCATGTCTCCTCTGGAGCTGACTAGCTTCTGCGATGTAGTGGTTAGGCGCCCTGTCGTCGCACACAGAGGACGTGAGTTCGATTCCCGTGGATGATGATGATGATGATGATGATGATGATGATGATGATGATGATGATGATGATGATGATGATGATGATGATGATGATGATGATGATGA
>NW_004797470.1:844918-846891 GCF_000002075.1 Aplysia californica | reverse complement strand
TATATAACATACACAAATGTATAAAATCATAATACGACTTTGTATAAATCTCCAGCAAGCTCACAAGATAGCCTTCTCTTGTCGAAAACATGTTATCCTTTATATCTCGAATCCATCTCAACCCTCTCCCGTCTAATCACCTTAACCTTCTCCTGTCTAACTCATCTTAGTTAAGTCTAAGCCTCCTTTGCGCAGATACAAAACTTGACTCTGAAGAAAGTCATGGTGGGGGGAAACCAACAGAATCTGCAGGCCAAAAGAATAAAGGGAGCTATTTATAGAAAAAAGGCAATCGTGCAAGGGGTAGACGCACAGCAATCTACTAGGAAAACCTTAACTGATGGGTAACTGATGAAAGACCACGACAATAGATGTTTTTGAGAGCATTCGAGCGAAAAAATGAATAGCCAACCATGATCATCGCCGGTGTTTCACATCCGGCACTATGATAATAATGATGATGATGATGATGATATAAAGAACGATGACATTGCCTTGTGGCACCTATATTCTCACCCCTGGTGAGAACAACACATGATCCGTTATTCTCACCCCACCCCGGTGTGGGCATGAGGCAAGGACCCCCCTCTGAACTCTCGCAGGCCCATAATATCACCTCGGCCCAAGGTGGTTGGGAAATGACTCGTGAGTGCTTGGCGCTTGTTTCCTTGTGTTGGCCAACTACTAATTACAGTTACCATAGCTTTAATTTTTTAAAAAGAATTAAATAGCCTTCTTAAAATTAGGCTATAATTGTGCGGACCGGTAGGTATCAGATGCTTTCTGCTCTTGACATTTTGTTCTTGCATAACCATAGAAATAGATCTAGTGTAGCTCGTTTTTTGTTGTTGTTTTTTAACTTTTGTTTGCTGTTCATGGTGTTAAATGGCCTTCACCTAGCTCATTAAAAAAACAAACCCAACTAAACCTGAAACTTATCTCTACAAATTATACGTTATTCTCTGTGCTGTTCTGTGTGTGTCTGTGCTATAAGGCCTACTGTATGTAGCACATCTGAAAAGAGGGGGGGGGGGGGGGGGGGGGGGGGCGGGGGTGAGAACGGCGAGACACAGGCTATTCTCACCAATAGCACTTCCATCTTTTCCAAGACAGACAACCGAAATACCCCCAACAGGTTTCCCCCTGAAACAGAGAGTAGGCATCGTTGGAGCAGCGGACAGTAAATCAATTGTCCAAGAGGAAGGTTCAGGTTCGAGTCTGAGCGACGTTTGTAGGCCTGTCTGTCTCATTCCTCCTGAAGTCCTCTCCTCTCAGCACAAGGTCCTGCCGGGGGAACCAAGTCCTCTGCTTTAGAAATTCCCCTACACTGACTCTTGTCAAAGACAGGGCGAGTTCTCAACAAGATCATTGACTCTCTAAGTGCCCTGGATACGCCATGTTTAAAGTTACAGTTGTCGTCAGCATCTTTGATAAACGTGTTTGGTTTTGTTCTTCATATTATGGTAGTTCTTTATAAACAATCTTCGCCCACTCTTTGAGAAAATGTGTGTGTGTGTGTGTGTGTGTATGTGTGTGTGTGTGTGTGTGTGTGTGTGTGTGTGTGCGTGCGTGTGTGCGTGTGTTTAATACTACTAAAATAATTATTTTCTTGCGCCAACGCTGACGCAATAAAGATCATTTAAGAGTCCGGCTGCTTCAACTCTGCCAGTGGGTGGTTGGCGGGTGCTCTGGTGTGGTTTGCTCCTTCTTTCCTATCAAACATCTATCGTCCTTATCTCTCCTCCTTCTTTTTTGTGTGTGTGTTACTCCCTTGTAACACCTTTATTTTTTGATCGGCACTTATATGACCTTATTGTGTTGCAAGTGCCGTAAAACTCTTACTAAAATCAGCTCTGCCTGCCAGGGCTATCGCAGGCCTAATGGGACACTAATCCCAGCGGACAGACTTAGGTACTTGGTTGTGTGGAACTCACGTATTCGGCGTGCCTCGACGATAGGGTCAAACTGTGACT
>NW_004797470.1:843358-844818 GCF_000002075.1 Aplysia californica | reverse complement strand
TTTATAAACAATCTTCGCCCACTCTTTGAGAAAATGTGTGTGCGTGCGTGCGTGTGTGTGTGCGTGCGTGCGTGTGTGTATATGTGTGAGTACGTATATTTTTGTATGTGTTTGTTTCGTTTGAGTTCATGGCGAGCTACACACACGACAGATAATTTCAAAAAGCCGAGTCACTGAAAACGGCGATTAAAGAAAAAAACACCATCACTTGGTCAATTCGATTTTTATGACGGGGCTAAACTTAAGACAGCATGGAACCGGAGGTGTTTGTCCAAACGGAGAGGGCGCGATAAGAAGTAAAGAAAAAAAAATTCTCAGGGCAAGTTGCTCATACTGCTGCACATTCATGATGTTATATCAACAAATTTGAATATAAAATCAGAATAAGCCTGGCCTATTAGTGTACCAAATCTTTACCCTCTCCCCCCCCAAAAAAAAAATTAAAAAAATCGATGATGATCTGGTATGGCTTGCGACGTCAACTTCTTTTGCAATGTTACTTTAGCCACAAATTTGTTCTCTGGTAAAAAAAATGGCTGTTATAACATTGTGCCAACTCAGCGGAATTGTGACTCACTTTCGACTGTCACAGCTGACCACAATAGTGGACTGTGAAGTCCCACAAATCTCACTTTTATTTTATTCAAACAAGGGAGAAATATTTTATTTTCCTATGCTCTTCTAACCCATGTGATCTATTTCGAAAAACACAGAACTGTAAAACTTTCTTCTTCTCAAGTATTTCTACTTATTTTACTTTATGTATTCTCAACTAGCAGCAATAAAGTATAGATCAAAAAGAGATCTTTCCTCTGACGACTTTAGTGTGATTGTAGATTATTTTACGTCCCTATTGACATAATGTAGACCATTTCGAAGACGGGAACTTCGGTGCACCAATAGATCAAGATACACAGCGTGATCTAGGATCAAAGTAAGAAAAAATCTATCAGAAATGTCATGGTTATGAAATAAAAATGTTCAAAAAACCATATTTTTACAACGAGATATCCTACGAGAATGAAGGAGCTGTTGTTCTTAAATAATGTCTTTACATGGTATGAATGACAAATAGAATTTTAAAAAAGAGATAAATTACACACAGACATACGTGGGAGTAAACTATAAAACAACAGGGTGGCAGATTCTCTGCCCATTCAAAACAAATAAACATCAGATCTGATATTGAAATTTGTTTCTTCATAGCACCAGGAATCATCAAAGATCTTCACAACCAGCCCTGTCGTCCAGAGGATGCTGCATGTGAACAACAACAACAACAACAACAACAACAACAACAACAACAACAACAACATTATATCCCACACCCAAATAGCACAAACAGGACAATCACTTCAGGTACTTCAATAAAGCTATTGGACGACATGGCTTCCCCTTGTTAAGTGCCTTCTGACGCACACACACACACACACACACACACACACACACACACACACACA
>NW_004797470.1:842141-843258 GCF_000002075.1 Aplysia californica | reverse complement strand
CCTTGTTAAGTGCCTTCTGACGCACACACACACATACACACACACACACACACACAAACAAACACACGCACACACACACAAACACAAACACACACACACACACACACACAAAAGAACTATAGTTATTCGTAACGACAAAATCTACTAATTTTCTTTTTCAATAGCACAGCAAAATTAGCACGTCATGCCAAATCCATAACAATCGAACAACTAAATTTTCTTAGATGAAGTAAAGACTTTTTACAGCAGCGAAGTTCTTATTTCTTTTTTTCTATTTTGTGTATTACCTCTCCTGATCTTTCCAATGAATGATGCCTGTCTTCAGTAAATATCTCTAGCTGTACCTTAAACTGAAGAGATAAGATCTTACAGAACCCTCCACCTTCAAAATATGTGACCAGAAGTAAAAATCTCACAACGAAAACCAATAAAATTGACTTATAGTCAAAGAGAAGGAAGAAAAAAACCATATAAAATTGGTTAGAATTATTCTTTGAAGAAACAAAATGACCAACCTTTATGACCCATTCACACCTTGATAAACAGCGTAATGAATTCAGTGCAAATTCGAAAAATAAATTAATAAACTATCAGGCAATGCAGTGATAAAGAAATTAACTGTACTACAAAACATAGGAAAAATACATTTAAATACACATTTAATTAATGGGTTTCTTTATAGTATATTTTAACACAAAAAACATTTTAAATGGCGGCCAACGTCTCTTTAACGTTATACCCGACTAATGAAATCCAGAACCTTAATTCCAGCAATCCAATCTGCCTGGCTTTCACACATTTGCACAGTTTCTCCAGCTAAATAAAATCTATGTACACGTATAATATAGAAATATTATTATTATATTTATGTAACAGACACATTGGCACCATTTGGTGTACAAACGTATATGGGCTGCCCTTGATCTTTACATTATTATGTCATTCATGAGATATCGCACATTATGCTCACGTAGAACTCAGGTGTAAATTTTATGTCTTGTTGTTGGCAAAGAGGAAATAGAACACAGACATTGACAGCTGGCTTAACTTTAACGGAAAGACAATGGGCCAGAGAGAAAAAAAATCTACAACAATACACTTCTTTTCTCTCCAACCC
>NW_004797470.1:834253-841859 GCF_000002075.1 Aplysia californica | reverse complement strand
CTCTCTCTCTCTCTCTCTCTCTCTCATAGACAATTCGAAGAGGAGAGTTAAATCAAAAGTTTCGTCTCTCGTAGAAATAGTCATTAACCAAACACCACGCCTTTATTTCAGTACCATCAAGGCAAACAAACAATCGATTTCACACCACAAAAATGTCATAATTCAAGCCAAGTTCACAGAGCCTAATTTTTCTTTTAACTACAACGAACTGCTACAGCAAGATAAAAAGCCTGTCTAAATACATAAGACTAGTTCACAGCAAGACAACGTACAAGATTGTCTATGATCTGGCCTAAAATATACTTCTACTAAACAGCAATTAAATTGTCGTAACTGACCAAACAGAGGAAATGGGCCGGAAGGGAAAAGGTGGGAGGGGAGAGACAAGAGCTATACTATTCAGTCCTCAGTTATCGTGATACTTTTTTAACTACTGCAACGAGACGAGCTAAATTTACTGACACTCAAACAATTGAGGAAAAGCAACTAATTAACAATAGATAAACCCAAGCAAACTTTTACAGGTACAGGCTACAATGCTGAAACAATGTATGTCTCACAAGACACGACAATTTTACACGAGAGGAAAGCCTAGAAAAGTAAAGAGTACATTTATCTGGAAACTGAAAATAGGAAGATAAAAAAAAGCGACTGTCCTTTTCGGGGGCTACGTGGAAAAACCCACACTTTTGGTTTAATTTCACGGCTATCTTTATTCATTGAAATGGCAGCAATAACTTTACATTACAAAGAAAACAAGCCACATTAATTGGTATCCAGACGTTCTGAATACGAAACAACTTTTATTCGATGTGAATAAAGAAATTTGTTTCGTCGTTTCTTTTTATGGAGTGACGGCAACTAAGCTAAATATATAATATGTTAAAGACCAGTGAATCCGCTAGTTCTCACAGAAGAGAGTAAATAGCTATGAACACACCAGCACATCAATCAATAGTTCCACACACCTTTTTATACAGCACTGCACACTTATTCAACACGCTGAATCTGCAGGATCGGGTAAGATGGGGAAGTTGAGCTGACCAGAGCACACATAATCATAGTAAAAAATCAATAACAAATTAAATAGCGTTGAATTTTGAAAAGCACAAATTAATTCCCTCTCAACAGCAAACTCTATACGCTTTACATTCTATGCAGTCTATAGGCTACATAACATCAAGATTGGTTCGGGTAGCCTTTGACCTCACACGATAACGACCCCCCCCCCCTTTTTCCCCCCACACAAACAGTATTTTTATCGTTATTTTTGATAAGTAAAAAAAAATATTCCCTTTTTTTAAGCCAAGAGTTGTTATCATAAAAGTATTATATAGCTCCTGCTGCTTGATTTAGTTTAGCCCAGAAAACAAATACGTTTGACCCTGGTGTGTTGTGCTAAAAAGGCAGCAACTCCAGAAAATCTTCTTATTTATTTATTTATTTATTTATTTGTTTATTTATTTATTTATTTCAGAACCTTTCAGCTGATCCACCAGAAACAACAGCGAGTTGCATAAGTGTGCATAAGCTTTAATAGAAAGGTAAATCTAACACAGAATAGAATTAAAACCCAAAACTGTGTCTTTTACGATTAAAAAAAATGCAAAGAGAAGGGTTGGAAGCGTAGACAAAGTGGGTGGAGAAACATTAGTAGTACACAGGGCATACAGCACAGTCACACTCTCATATTTCAATAATTGCCTTCCATAGAGCGAAAATTTGAGGTCGGCATCGAAAATGAAATAAAGAGAGACAACGCGCTGAGCATGTAAAAAAGGTCGTGAAATTGTGCGGTGAATTAAGCAACAAGGGAGACATCGATCTAGGGACACGATCTACAAAACACTGTAAAAATCACCGACAATTAAAACCAGACAAAAGAGAAGAGAAAAACAGTTCTGTCAAAAAAGACAGCAAAAGTTTTCTTGTCTTAAACTTTCTCAGAGCGGAATTTATTAGAATATTTTCTAGAAACATCGATGTTACTGTAATTCTAATAATCATCATTCACAGATATATTGCACTGTATGTAGTTCCTTTTTTGGCATCGGGTGTCATGTAAACAACAACCTAGTTAAAATTATAATGTTCTCAACGTGGATTAAAAAGCCCTATCCTTTTTCAGGTGCCTTATTTTGCATCAGTAAGTATAGGTTCAGCTGTCTGTTCTAAAGGTCTACAAACAACACCCCCCCCCCTCCCCTTAAAAAAAAGTTGAAAAATCATTACAAAAAACTATAAAGAAATTCTTTGGGTACAGAGAGTTTCTGCCTTAATCAGCAATTTAGACAAAAGACAGTTTTTACTTTTTTAAAAATGTAATTGTAAGAGAGTAACACCCCCATCGACACCATTAGGGTTAGATAATTGTCAGAGCCAAACCAGGCCGAGATGCATAAACGCCCCCTCAGAAAAACGGGAGTAACTCGATAACAATTCTCTCCATTGGAGATTGAACTCCCCTCTTCTGCATGTGACAGCGAAGCACCTATAACTGCTGCACCGCAGAGGTCGGTACACATTCTTTACTCGTGCCATATGACATAATCTATATATAACATTTGGTAGAAAAATGTTTTCATGCTCATTTGTTTAAATACGTATATACTCTGGTATAAATCCCAGGACCAAAATTTTAAGGGAGCTGAGGATGAAAAAACTGGCACTACAGTTTTACACAAAACAAACCCTCACTCCCACTCCCAGTGTAACAGTATAAAATGCAACTGTATATACATAGTATATTTTTGAGAAAAATGAAAAACAGATCCTCCATATCCTTGAGCAGATGAAAAACAATTCTTTAAAAAAATATTTCATGTGCATGAAGGTTAATATATACGCCACAAACATACAGGTATCAAAGCTACAAACACAGGTACAGAAAGGCAGCTATTTTTTCACGTAAGAGAAATACCTTTGTCTCGTGAACTGATCCTTTAACGGTGTTCTTGAACAACCCATTACATGGTCCAGATCCATGATCTTGTGCACTTGAACCAGCCCTTTACATGCTCTGTTTCATGCCCTTACCACTCATGTACGACCTTGACCTACCTAGACTGGCCTACTTATATTCATGGTTTTATATTACGATTATCCTTAAAAAGAGTTCTTATTGTTGATTGTTGGTGACCTATACAGGCACGGGGTGAGAAAAGCTGATTATGATAATTATGATGACCCTTACATAATGCAGCGTCTATTTACTAAGGTACTTCGCTACTTATTTCAGTTATGTAACTTTATTAGTTTACGATAATCTGTACTTCTCCAACAAAAAAAGGTGTTGTTTTTTTAAAATCCGCCTTGTGCGGAAACATCTTTCAATGAAATTCAGACTTGGAAACTATAGCTGTAGTAAGTCGCTCAATTCAAGACAAAATTTGATAGAAATGAAC
Source organism: Aplysia californica (assembly GCF_000002075.1). Classification (NCBI taxonomy): domain Eukaryota; kingdom Metazoa; phylum Mollusca; class Gastropoda; order Aplysiida; family Aplysiidae; genus Aplysia; species Aplysia californica. The sequence continues at coordinate 838,455 of NW_004797470.1, read as the reverse complement.
CCCCCCACCTTTCCCCTCATGCCTCTTCCTGCTCCACGCTGTGCAAAAGATGCGCATTCGCTCACATCTAAGAGAGTCTCTCAATAACCATTATTTTATTTCCTTCAAGAACAATACATGACGTATAAACTCTACTTAGGTGTATCGGGTGTATCGTTACTGTGCTGTGGTCAGAAAGGCGTGGCGTAACTTATAGTCAAATATCTCCTAAACTATTGAACATAGATTCTCCAACGTTAGCACAATGACTTATATCAATTTGTGTTAACTGATGAATATTTTTTCAAACACCTGTACGTACACTGTATTCTAGAAAATTCCTTTAATAAAAATACTTTTAAAAATTCAAGTCGATGGTTTCTAGAGCTTTTAAAGAGTTTACAGTTCGGGCAATACCGCTTTTAAAAGCAAGTGTCATTGTTTTCCAATCGCGACTGGATGCTTATTGAACACATGTTTTGAGAACCTTTAGTGTAAAAAAATATATAATTAATTTCTTATAACAAGTTTTGCCACAAAAAAGTGTCATTGGTGAACTGTGACGTAGGCCATATGCGTATACAAAATGTGTGCAAGAAGCGGGAAGTGTTGTGAACAATCCCATTTTCCGCGTGACTGAGATTTATATTATTATATATAAATTTAAGAAGAAAAGTTTTTCAATCTAATCTCAACTGTTATGGAAAAATATGATTAGGTTAAGACAAATTGATAAAGGCTGCTGTGCAAAATGTGAATGATGGTGATTCACCCGTTTAAGAGATTTTTGAAGAAATGTTGCGCAACGAATTTTTGAACGCACTAGACTATAATATGTGCACGTCTGCTTCTGGTGGGTAATAACCTTACAGAATCCAGGAAGGGAGACACGGGGAAAGGATGTGTGTGTGCGTGTGTGTGTGTGTGTGTGTGTGTGTGTGTGTGTGTGTGTGTGTGTGTGTGTGTGTGTGTGTGCGTGCGTGTATGCGTTTGTGCGTATATCTATGAATGTAAAAAAGCCGATCAGCTCTGAAAAGGGTGTGCCAAGTATTGTGCACTGTCGTGAGGCAAAAGAGTGGGTATAATGATTAAACCAGCCTCTCGAGCACCGTGCAATGCAGTGCGGAGCGGTGTGGTGTGGTACAATGCTAAAAAAGTGCAAGGAAATTTGCAAGAGACTCTCAGAATCGGCTTTGTTCACAGGCTCAGAAGACACACTGACTGGCTAACAATCATAGAATAAATCATGCGTGGGACAACTGAAAAAAGAACCAATCAACTGTCTATCTAGGAGACTCACTACCTTCACAACTGGCCTCCCATCGTCAGAAGCATTCTTGACTGCAAACAATACAGAGAGTGAAGGGTCATTGATAGAAAGGACCTTTAAAGTTCTAAAATAGCAAAATAGGTAGGGACTTTATGCCATGGAATGTTACATTTACCCTGTGGTAAATGAATCATAAACAACGTAATCTTTAAACAATAGCTCTAGCACAAATGCATGACAAATCCCAGTGTAGTCTGCTGGCAAGCGAAAAGAAAAATTAATCATAATCAAGCAAAAACATCAATAATATTATATATAAACGTCTCCCTTTAATAACAGCTATGTGACCGGGATGTAATATGCTTTCGGCACCATAGTTAGGCTAGAACACTCTAACATAATGTCAACATTCTGAAAAGCACCGTTCTTTTTCTTTAATCTCGCCATTATAAGGACATTAGTGAACCGACACTTTACAGCAGGCTTCGAATAATTATAATATAGAGATAGGTCTTATATTATTTTCACAATTAAGTAGTCTGGGTATTCCCGTAAACTATAAAAAGAATGCTAACAGTGCTCGTCTAAAGCACCACTTTTATCGTAAAAATGGATATTCCCGTAAGCTTCAAAAAGAATTTTAACAGTGTGGGAGTCTATAGCATCTGTCTGCTTTTGTCGTATAACCGGGTATTTCCTCAAGCTACAAACAATAATAATTATTGGGAGACGAGAATTTAACACATATTGATGGTATTGAGTTTACTCGTGAGAGTCTACAGCTCTTCTTTTAAACAAGATATACATTTTTAAAAGCCCATTCATGGAATGTTTTAGATATATCAATAATCAGAAGCATATATCATTGCACATAATTGGTGGTAATTTAAAAAAAAGGTTCAGTCAGCACTTAGAGTGGTATGCCATAGCTCAGACGAATGGCTCATATCTATCTACAAATAGGCCATACTTGTGGTAAGACATGTGGTTAAACTAGCAACAAAACTTCACTCTCAATTCTCAAACTGACTGGTCCATATTAAAAAAAGAAGAAAAAAACAAAAACAAGAATAAAAAGACTATGGCTTTGTGGAATGTCTTAATGTGTGTGTCTTCAAGACTCAACATATGAATCTACCAAATGAAACAAGAATTTCAGTCTTGCAGTAAGTCAAAAATAGCCACAGGTCCCTTGTAACAATACTCCTAAACCATCAAAATATAAATATAAAGTGGGATAGCCCAATCTACATTTCAATCAATCTTTTGACTTGGTGAGGGCAATGACCACGCCTAAACGTTAAAAAGAACAGACCCAAATCTATGAAGGAGCATCAACACTTTACTCTAAGAGACTATTAGTACCTTCCTGGGCCATTGTCTGGCGCCCCTTAAACATCCTGAAAAGATTGTGTCTATAAAGGACAACTAAAACCCAAAAAGGTTAAGACTGTAAAGAACAGCTAAAGCTCAAAAGGGCGGGGTCTGTTTAGAACAGCTGAAGTCTAAATCTGTTTAGGCCAGCTAGAACTTATTCTCTTTAAGAGCAGCTTGAGTCTGAAAGGATTATGTCTGTTGAAAACAGCAAGAATGCGAGTCTTAGAAAATAGAGAGTCTGGATCTGTTTAGAACATAATATAGAGCCCAAGTTTTAGAACAGTTAGAGTCTGAAAGGGTTCAGTCTCTTCAGAACAGTTAGAACTCAGTCAGTTAAGGGTCGGTACAGACTGTTGAGAACAGCTAGAGTCTAAGTCTTAGAACAGCTAAACTCTGAGTCACAGAAGAACTAGAGTCTGAAAGGGTTGGGTCTATTGAGCAATCTGGGCGTGGTTTCCATGACTCTCACCAGAAGGTCGTCGATGTAGTTCTCCAGGTCCTTGATGTACTGGTCCTTGCGGATCATTTGGGCCTTTGTCTGGATCATCACACGCAGCAGTTCCTGGGGGTGGTAGAGGGAGAGGGGTGACGTAGATGGGAAATGGGAGATATAGGGAGGACGGAGGGGGAGATATTGAGAGGAGAGGGGAGATATAGGGAGATAGAGGGGGGAGGTGAAAAAGAGGAGAGTAACGGAGATATAGGGAGGAAGGATAAGGTCATGCTGGGAGACTGGGGAAGGGATGAGAGAAGAAAGGTGTGACAAGAGAAGAGAGTGGTGAAAAGGAAGAATGGGAGTGGTAAGAGCCTAGAGAAAGATGGGTGAAAATTGGGTGATTAGAGAAGGACAGGTCAAAGAAGGAAGAGAGAGTGGTAAGAGAAAGATTGGTGGAAGGGGAAAGGGGCAGGGAATAAGAAGGGAAAGATACGTGAAAGAGGGAGGAGGGGATGACAAAAGAAGGATGAGTGGAAAAGGAGAACGGGGTGAAAAGAAATGGAGGAGGAGGGAGGGGGTGATGGGACGATGGAGGAAAGAGGAAGGCGGAAATAATAGCACACGTTAAGGAAAGGGAGGTGGCAAGTGATGATGGGAGAAATGTTGAAAGAGGAAGGAGGAGAGTGACATAGGGAAAAGGAAAGTATGGGGCTAGGAAGTTAAAAAGGGAGCATATGAAGTGGGATGGGAAAATGGATGACATGGGAAAAGCAGCTGGGGTGGATGGTGTGTAATGGAGGGGACTGGGACTTTAAAAAAGGACATAGGTGAAAAAAGGGTAGGGGAAGAGAGGGAGATAGGTTTACGCGATTGCTCAAGACTCATTTGTTTAATTTTTAGTTATAGTGTGTTAGTAAGTTCTGATCTTTTGAATATACATTATATAAACCGTCCTTTCGTGTATAGTTAATGTTTGATTGTGAACGTTCTTCTTTATGTGGTTGAACTGGTTTTTCTTGTTTTTGCAAAACATTTTTTCTTGTGTGAATGATTATGTGATTGGTGTAAAGCGCTCAGAGCTTATACTAGTAGAGGATAGAGCGCTATATAAATGCAATCTGTTATTATTATTATTATTAT